>NW_010388981.1:0-398 GCF_000710305.1 Buceros rhinoceros silvestris | reverse complement strand
AGCAATTTATCCATTGTCTTGTAACACTCGTTTATGTGCACACCGTGGAAATCCTAAGTGGGTAGTGCTGACTACAACGGGTTAGAGCAGGATGGAACAAGTTGGGAGAGGTGTGCAAGAAAGTACATTATACCAGAGCAACAATGCTGATGATATACACCACATTGTCTGTCAACACGCAGCTGCCCCTCTCTTTTGGTAGGCATGCTGACACATCCCCGAACCTCACGAGCATGCGTCGCCTCAGTTTCTCATGGTCAGCCTGTGATAATTTGCCCCTTCCTTTCCAACATTTCCAAAGGTAAGTGTGTATGCATAGCAAAAAAAAGAATTTTCCGTTTTCTTACATTTTATGTAAGAATATTGCCAAAAACTTCATCCTCATCTCCCCCTCCCCT
>NW_010388980.1:9299-9647 GCF_000710305.1 Buceros rhinoceros silvestris | reverse complement strand
CGGAGTGGAGGCGCGGGTGAGGGCGGGGGAAGCATCCTCCTGTCTCTGAGGAGAGGAGGGTACGTTCAATGTGGTGACGAAAGATGTCTAATAGAGATGGCCAAAACAAAGGAACATTAGCAGAGAGGAGCTGGAGATGGGAGGAAGTCAGCGTGCAATGCTGCATATATGTCTTTTTCATATATATATATACACGCCTCTTTCACGGGCACCCCCTTGCTGTGGGGAAGGAGCTTGCGTGCCCTTGTGAGGTTGAGAGCTGTGCTGGTGGAGGCATGTGCCTTCAGTGCCAGACAGGTATCAGCTGAAGGGTCAGACAAAGTGTGTCCACGGGCAGGTTGGGGCTAT
>NW_010388980.1:0-9131 GCF_000710305.1 Buceros rhinoceros silvestris | reverse complement strand
AGGACTTCGCTGTCACTGTCCAAGCTCGCTAGGCCCTGGCAGATGAACCTCAGGTGTAAAGGGTGGAGCCAGTTCCGTGCACCCTGGTGCCTCACCTAAAAAATCCACCGCGCAGGCCCGAAGGGTGCACTCACATTTGCAAAGCCCTGTAGCGAATTGGCCTTTTCAGCCATCAGCGCTTGCAGTAAGTGTGGGAAAAACCCTTCCCAAATCTTTGTTAGCGAAGCCAAGCCATGGTGATGATGATACACACACACATATTCAGTCAACAGTTACTGCCACCTCATTTAAAACAGCAGACTTTCCCTGTGATAAAGCAAGGTTTGTTTTGGGGATAGACATGTCCTTGTTACAAAGGCTGTTGGTTTTCCAGTTGCTATACACTGTTATCAGGAGAGACCTAATGGAATGGAAATCTCACACACAAAATTCTTTCTGGAACTACTTCTGTCTACACTTACAGAAACACAGGTACATGATGAACTTCTTGCTTACATCAGCAAATAGCCGTTTTGGCCTAGATTTTGGAAATGGACAGACATCCGTACAGGTGAGTAAGTTAGCAAATGCCCACCCTCCTAGTATAGTTTAAAGGCATCATCTCCCGTATGTCTCACATTCTTTTCAGCAACCAAGTCACTGAAAATCACAACCATTTCCAAGTTTTCTTCCAGCCTTACTTCTTATCACTCCTAGCATACACTGCCAGAGCTGCAGCCTGCAGTATGAGAAAAGAGCAGCATCACCTGAAGAAAACTTTTTATTCTTCAGAATGGATACAATGACCAAGTGTAATACATCAATGGGCACCTTCTGCAATGTCCTGTAATCCTGATCATGGCTCTTTGTGAAGCTCTGTTGGGGTTTCGACTGTGATATCGTGGCAGATAAAAAGTGAAGAAACTCACCTCTTTGGCAAATGAGAAGTAAGAGAGCACATGACCTGTTGCATATGCCATGGCAGGCAGCAGGGAGTGTGTAGATTCTGTAATACCCAAATGCTGGGTACCCTCATCTCCACCTTCTGACCAATGTTCTTGTCCTAAATGAATCATAGACACACTCTGAAAATAATTCCGTGCCTTCAGAGTTTGCTGCCGTATGGTATACATGTATTGCCATACACATACAGACGTATGTGTGTTTGTACACATAAATGCTTGCGGATGCAAAAATCTACTGCTGTGGGTCAGTTTAAGGCCACAGCTCTCTCAAGACAGTTTTCCAGCTCAGCACAGAAACTTGCAAATTAAATGAAGTGGTTCCCTGAATCAGAAAGCAAAGCCCAGACACTTCCCATAGCACCTTGTCCATGAAAAAAAAAGGTAAGTTTAGGTTTTTAAAACGCTTCTCAACTTTATCTCAGGAATAGCAACCAGGATTCTGTAGTTGTTCTAGAAGGACCACACAGACATCTTTGAAACCAGGTACCCACTGACTGACATCTCCATTTTTCTGCATTTTTGTTGTGATACTGGGGATAGGGGCATGAAAAATAAGACGGCAATATGCATAAGACATGAGGGCAGATGTAGTGATACTGGGGATAGGGGCATGAAAAATAAGACTGCAACATGCATAAGACATGAGGGCAGATGTGTTCCGTTTGTGTGAAGAGAGCCTTAATACGGTAAAGCAAAGCAGAACAATCATCTACAATGTGCCGTAGCAGCAGCAGCAGAGGAACGAATGACTGTCGGCACCAGCCGCCCGAGCTACTGCAGGCACAGCAGGCTCCGCTTTCTGCACGCTGCTTCCTGCAGCCACCGAGCCCGGCTGCTTGTCACCTCCTCTTGTGTGCAAAGCACCTAATTGCCTCCTTTGCGCTGCCTGCAAATCCACTGGCATTTGCCAGTGCTTCCTGCTGTAGCTATGTTTGTAAACACCTGGGGACAGATGAATATTTATGGCAACTCAACAAGGCAATGCATAAAATAGAAGTGAATACCATTCACTCCTCAGATGTTTGTAAACACCTGGGGACAGATGAATATTTATGGCAACTCAACAGGGCAATGCATAAAATAGAAGTGGATCCCATTCACTCCTCAGGTTCGCATTAATTAAGAGCATAGAGCTAATATCTTTCTATAGTCAATGAAAGTGTGATGTATGTATCAAAGACAAGAAAGAGGAGCTGCTTCGGTAAGATATCTGTGTAGTATCATCAGGTGTCTTACATGTCACATATAAAATATTACAAGAATTATTTTAATAACCCTCGATTGTTTTTTTTTAAATGCACTTAAATGAAATAGATGTCAGCTCTCAGCAAATGCTGGCAGTGAAGGGTCTGAGGTAAAAGGCCTCTTCTCCTGCCTCTCACCATATCAAAGCTGGCCAAGGTCACAGACAGCTACTTTCTTACCTGGCAGGCCAGCAGGGACAGAATAATCACTCTGCTCGTACCACCCCCTAGCTCTGCAGCTGCCTGAGGAAGCCAGAGCTGTCACGCATGCAGGGCTTTGAAGGACAGCCCGCACACTGTTCAGAGTCCCATTGCAGCACCAGCAGACCTAGCTATGCCCAAATGGGGAGGACCGGGGAAAAAGCTTCCTATAAAAGCCCTGTACCAGCAAGCAGGTTGATCATGAATAATGGGCCAGGTTTTGCTGATGGTTTTGGTGGTGTTATCTATTTCAGAGATCCTATTGAAGAGAAATAAGTAAATAAAATAGACATTTTACTAGTAGATATATAAACACAGACCCACCTCTGTCTCAGTATTCATCGTATTTCAGAGTGTACTTCAGAGTGCAGGGGTGGACTTAGCTATCTTTCCTCTGCTTGCAACTGCTGCTGTGTCCACTGTTGGGAATATCTAACCATGTTCATTTCTCTGGTTCAGGAATAATTCTCAGGAATTCCTGATCGTAGACATTATCCTTATCACTAGAAAACAGTTGTGTAAAGCATCTGCAAAATATAACAAGACCATTCCTAGTGATCAGCCCAGGGAAGTTAGTTCGTTCTTTAGTTTGCAGCAGTGGAACATGGTGATCTGAAGATCCAGCAGTCCAGTTCTGTTCAATATGCAAAAGATATTTCCTAGCTGTATAAGATAGACTTTCTTTGGGTTTGTTACTCTTCTTTGTCTACTTTCTCAAGGTAACGAGTTATTTCTGTAATAACACTCTGTATGTGTGCGTATTTCAAACATGCTTCAAACTTTGATTTTTTTCAAGAGATAGATTGACACCACATTATAAAAAACCCAGAAAAATAATAAAAAAGCAGAGAGCTCAGAGGTATTAAGTCCTGAGTGTTTTGCAGAGACAGCTAGCTGGGAAGATATATTGAGCTAGTGTTCCTGCAGAGGTAAAAATGTGAGAAAGCGAGCAGACTGGCATGAGTGGTTGCTAGATATCAGGAAATCCACCTGTGAGAAAAATAGCTTCCTCTAAACACAAATATATTTAAAGTATCTGCTTTACTAGAGGTAGATTTCTGACTGAAAAACAGAAGTTTTGTGGTCAAATAGCTGGCAAAATTTTATTAAAGCCTTTACCAAGCTTTTTTCAGGAAAGCTATTTTGTGTACTTAAATTTCTATTAACAGAAGAAGCCTTAGCTTTCAGATTAATTCAGTTAAAAACCCGGGTAGCCACAAAACCCACATCAATTGGACATCAGATTTTTTGTTAATTTCCATGTTCACCAAACTAGTTTTTCTTATAAACTGAATTGATTCAATTCACACAAATAGAAAACACAAGTTTAATAAGGATTTCATGTTCTGCAGCCTTTGTAGGTACAGACATTTTTGATTCCAATCACCTGTCACATCTTGATGGCTTTTTCATCCAGAAGGGGTAGAGGTTTACAGGGCTTCTAAGAAAGATCATTTTCTAAAGGATGCTGAAAGCTCCTTGTTCTTCTTCCCTTTTCTACTATTGTAAAGAGGTATATATCCTCAGGTCATTCTGGGAAATCGGGACAAAATCAGTATTTGGTATAAAAGGTTTCTCCCTTCTTGTGCCAATGGCCAGAACTGTGGAAGGTACCCGTTTTCCTTCCTTCCGAAAAGACTAGTGATTTTCATTCCATTTTGAAATACAGGAGCTTAAATTAGCAAACCCAGCAGCGACCCAAATAACAAACAGATGAACCATTGAATGAAGAAAATTGCAGTCTGTCCTCCTTAATGTTCCAGTTCCCTCATCTCTCTCTCCTTTACGGATACTGAGTGTGACAGATGATCCTTACAGGGTCGTTCTGAACATTGGAAATTCAGACTTTTATGCCTTGGTGGAGGTTCTAGAATTGAAGACTTTTGAGAGAGCTGCATGCACAATGCAGTGTCTCGTTTCTTAAAATTAAATCAGAGGATGACTAGAAATGTGCCCCTTCAAACACAGTATTGCTGCTAAGTATAATAAGCCTGGGCTATATTAGGCTTTATGTTTCTGATAGATAATTAACTTGTCAAAACAGCAATGGCATATATTGATCATAATAGACATAATCATATTAATAATGCCTGTATTTCACAGGACGCAGCCACATGTCTTGTTGCTGTCATGAATATACAGAAAATTTGGATTGCACAAAATGCCCCAAACATATGTTCCTTGCAGCCTCATGCATTTTATTTCGTTTCCTACGTAGCTATGCCTTTGCTGACAGATCTCCACGTGCGAAGCTGTGTGTATGACTTCGAGATCTTTTTCCCCTGCTCTCTTATTGCTAAAATGAAAGTACTGTAGCAATGACCCCAAAGCTGAGAAAAAAAACAACAGAGTACATGTCCTGTAATCCCTGAACTGATTGATTGATATGGAAAAAAATATGAATCCATATTATAACACCGATATCCATATGTTGTGTGGAAAGACTGAAGATGGAGGTGTATGTGAATAGTAGTTGATTCTACAGTTCTCTGATGTCATTGCCGAAGAGATTAAAGTTTAATCCCAGGTCACCAAAGCCAGTAAGATTTGCATTACTGATATCAGTGGGTGAAAAATTCTTACAAAAGTTTCAAACTGAAAAACCATCTCCAAAGTGATTAAATTCTAGTTCCTGTTGTTATGCAAATAAGCCTAGGACCTAGCATTAATAATATTGCTATGTGAAATTCTGCGTGTTCCTAAAAGAGAGTTTAACCAGCCTGAGAAATGTATTAACTCGCAAAAAACCAAAAAACAAACCAAAACAAAAAACCGGGTTCTCTCCTTTGGAAAACCTCTCTGTGTGTTGGAGTATTTTACTAGCGACGTTGAAGTAACTTTAAACTCTTGTTGCACCTTATAACACCCACAGCCAGTGTAGTACCTTAAAAATTTTTTTTGCATATGATCATATAACAGTCTTAAAAGCCCAACTAAACCTCTTGTTAAAATAACTCAGGCTCATTTTCTACCTGTAAGATAATATTTTGGAAAGTTCAGCAAGATTGCTACACCAGTTTGGGGGAAAAAAAAATTAAATCAAAAGATGCCTATTTGTATGCATCCACTTTCAACCCATAAGCTCACATTTAATCCCCATGTTTCAATAAAACTGTATGATGGTGTAATTAATTGGCTGAACACATTTTGGTGCCACAAGTTTCTTTCGTAGATTAGACTTTTGTTTAAGAACTGAGATACAAGTCAGTGATGAAAAGGATTAGCCTAGCAGTTCCAAAGTTCTTAACGTCCGTGTTTGTCCATGCATAAATGGTAGATGTAAATGACTTGGGAAGAGTTAATGCATGATTAATAATTGTTGTCAACATGCTACAGGAATGAATAACTATAGCTGTACAAATCGATAAAGAATATAGCTGGACCTTGAAGAGAATCAGGAAGACAGTTATTATTGAAATGTCATGCAACCATATGTTCTATGTTTTCTGCAACATAAACACATTCTAAAGGCAGTTATTGCATGCAAAGTGCTACACAGGATTAAGCACCTATCTTTTTTTCTCTGCTTACATAATAAAAAGAAAAGAGTCAGACACCTTGTTGTGCAAGTCAAGGCAATTCCAGCTAATAAGAATTTTAAGTATGATTCAAGACTCCTCCTGGCTGACTAGGCTGGAAAGATACCTAGATGTTCCTGAGGACAGAAGTGAGGACAGCCTGCAATGTCACATTCAAATTTCCTTTTTGCCCACCATAGTGCGGGCATTCTGCCTAAGTCATACTGCTGATGTGCTTTACTGTAGTAGCTGCTTTTTACTGAAATTCTACTTGATTTGCACTCAGTCTGAACAGCTGTCAGGTACCTGCTACACATATGGTGCCACAGGCCTGCAGGGCAAATTTCTTACCAACCCACAAGATGCTCAGTTGCAAGTCTTTGGAACACTTCTAGCACACTGTTACGGTATTATAAGGAATTGTGCCTATCCCTGGCTCCAGCTCCACACTGGACATGAGCCACAAAATTCATCATGTGCCTGCTACCTGAACAAGAGGAATCCTTTTTGCCTTTCAGATAGCTATTTCAGCAGATTCCCAGTATGAGGGTTTAGTTTGGTTCTTAGTCTAAGAAAATTGTTTTCTTTAGATTTGTGCTACAGTAAGTCATAACTTTAGTGTCTATTTCCTCATCCAGGTATAGCAATACAGAAAAGGGATGCCATCATAACAAATGCAGCTTCCAGGGGAATGTCTGGGATTCCACACTTATCACCGGGGTGAAGGATCCATGCAGGCTAAAGGATCTGCCTTAGAATATCCAAAAAGGCACTATTAAATTTACTCTGAAATTAACGTTCTGCTACTTCTCTTTCAGAAAAACTGAAGAATGGGTGATAACCCGACTGCTGGTTCTTTGGGTGAGGAGTGAAATGAAGACTGTAAAATGTAAAAGAAGCATTAGCTATATGGCAGTGGAAGTCCCGGAGAATGAACGCACCCAGCAAGAACAGGTGCCTGGGGCACAAATACGGGTATGTGACACACTATTTAGGTAGATATTTTTAAAGAATAGGGAATGCTGGAAAAATAAAAAATAGGGACTGTTGGAGCAGTCACTGTTATGTGAACTCTCTTGGTTGAACGTGCTTCTGAGAGGTTTGAATACAATTAAGCATGCAAGAAAGGCCTAGTTTGAAAAACATACTTCAAAGTAATCGTAATTATATACTTGGTGCCTAGTTATTACACTATGTGGTTTCTCAGAAATTATAATAGCAATTAATAATTTCCAAAATAGAAACTTTCAAAAATATGTTGCCCAGAAATCCCTGAAGAAATCTCTTTCTTCCTACAATAACAGCTTGTTACGGACACAGGTATCTTACACATGTACAGTGTAAACTGCATACTTTACATCAACATTAAAAATAAATCTAGCACTGAAAGTTCAAGAAGCTGTGGTGAAAGCTCTTGGGCTGCTAATTATTATTTTTTTTCTTTATGTCAGACTCTAAACTGAGACGCCAGAGTTTCTAGCATTTGTGGTCGTTTGGTATTAAAGAACATACTGACCTTTTACTGCATCCTCAGCATCATTTTCTCTCCTCTAAGACACATAATCACAGAATCAGAATCATAGAATGGTTTGGGTTGGAAGGGAGCTTAAAGATAATCTAGTTCCAACTCCCCTCCCATGGGCAGGGACACCTTCCACTAGATCAGGTTGCTCAAAGCATCATCCAACCCGGCCTTGAACACTTTCATGGATGGGGCATCCACAACTTCTCCGGGCAACCTGTTCCAGTGTCTCACCACCCTCACAGTAAAGAATTTCTTCCTAATATCTAATGTAAACCTACCCTCTTTCATTCTGAAACTGTCACTCCTCATCTTATCACTATGCTATCTGATAAAGAGTCTCTACAACCTTTCCTTTAAGTACTGAAAGGCTGCTGTAAGAGCTCCCTGGAGCCTTCTCTTCTCCAGGCTGAACAACCCCAACTCTCTCAGCTTGTACTCACAGGGCAGGTCCTCCAGCCCCCGATCATCTTCATGGCTCTCCTCTAGTCCCACTCAAGCAGGTCGATGTCCATCTTACACCGGGGGCCCCAGCACTGAAGACAATACTCCAGGTAGAGTCTCACGAGAGTGCAGTAGAGAGGGAGAACACCCCCTTGACCTGCTGGACACACTTCTCTTGATTTAGCCCAGGATGGGATTGATTTCCTGGGCTGTGAGCACACATTTCTGGCTCATACTCAGTTTTTCATCCAATATCCCCAAGTCTGTCTCCTCAGGGCTGCTCTTGATCCACTCATCACCCAGCCTATGTTTGTGCTTGGGGTTGCCCCAGCGCAGGTGCAGGACCTTGCACTTGGCCTAGCTGAACTTCATAAAGTTCGCACAGGCTCACATCTCAAACTTGTAAAGGTCTCCCTGGGTGGCATCTCTTCCTCCAGCATCTGTACCACAGAGACTGGTGTCATCAGCAAACTTGTGGAGGGTACATTTGATCCCGCTGTCCGCGTCGCTGACAAAGATGTTAAATAGCACCGGTCCCAATACTGACTCCCAAGGAACGCCACTTGTCACTGGTCTCCACTCAGACATCAAACTATTTTCTGCAATTCTTTGAGTGCTGCCATCCAGCCAATTCCTTATCCACGGAATGGTCCATCCATCAAATCCGTTTCTCTCTGATTTAGAGAGAGACAAAGATGTCATGCAGGACAGTGTTGAATGCTTTGTACAAGTCCAGATAGATGATATTAATTGCTCTTCCCTTACCCACCAGCACTGTAACCCTATCATAGAAGGCCACCGAATTTGCCAGGCACAATTTGCCCTCAGTGAAGCCATGCTGGCTGTTACAAATCACCTTCTTATTTTCCATGTGCCCTAGTATGTTTTTCAGGAGGATCTGCTCCATGATCTTACTGGGCACAGAGGTGAGACTGACTGGCCTGTAGTTGCCCAGGTCTTACTTTTTTCCCTTTTTAAAAATGGGGGTTATTTTTCCCCTTTTCCAGTCAGTGGGAACTTCATGGGACTGCCACAACTTCTTGAATATGATGGATAGAGGCTTAGCAACTTCACACACCCGTTCCCTGAGGACCTGCTGATACATCTCATTGGGTCCCATGAACTTGTCCACCTTCAGGTTCCTTAGATGGTCTCTACCCTAATCTTCTCCTACAGTGGGTCATTCTTCATTCTCTCAGTCCCTGCCTTTGCCTTCTGTGACTTCAGCTGTGTGGCTGGAGCACTTGTCAGTGAAGAC
>NW_010388979.1:1986-2285 GCF_000710305.1 Buceros rhinoceros silvestris | reverse complement strand
ACGAGTTCCTTCCCAAAGCCGGGAAGGACACGTCACCTGGCAGGGCAGCGAGTGGGGGCTGAGCAGAGCAGTGTGGCGCAGGCACCCAGGGATGGGAGAGCCACGGCTCCACATGGCCAAGGGGCACAGCCCCGCGCTGCTACAGGCAAAGCTGGGCAGCTTTTGTTACTCAGCACCCAACAAAAGCAGCGGCCGGCTCCTCCTGGCACTGGGGGGTCCGCAGGCTGGGCTGATGCATCACCTGGCTGTCTCGGCTTTGACCCCGGGGCCCGCCGCGGGGGGGTGGGGCGAGGGTGTGG
>NW_010388979.1:0-1898 GCF_000710305.1 Buceros rhinoceros silvestris | reverse complement strand
TGATGCATCCCCTGGCTGTCTCGGCTTGCACCCGGAGTCCCTCGCTGTGGTGTCGGGGAAGGGCTGTGCAGGTGCGGGCTGGCTGCTGCCACTGCTCCCCTCTCCGACCACCAGCGCGCTTTGTTTGGGCTCTGATTAACTTTCATTTAGCTCCGTCCACAGTGGCCTGGCTTTCAGGGAAAGCCAGCGCTGCTCTCGCTTTAATTGGCCTGACATTTCACTAAACAAACAAAACCCCCCAAATGAAACCAAACAAAGAGCCCCATATAATGCTTAATTGGCTGTGGCGCTTCATCTGCCTATTCATCCAAACCTTTTCAAAGGCTCGAGGTCTCCAGGAAATGTAAGAGCACGTGCATAATAAGGTTATGTGCTATTCAAGTCAGCGAGCAACCTGTCCTGGGATGCAATTAGGGCAGATAGCAGGGACAAGGCAATGGTTCAGGCTCCGAGACTTCGGCACGCTCGCTCGGGATTAATCGCCTCGACTTTGTATCTACCCCTTATTGAAGTGCATTGTTCGAAGTTGCTTGTTTTGATTCATCAGTCGGCAGGATAAACTAAACAGCTGACAGGGAGGGGGGCAGAACGCCAGGCAGGCAGAGGCTGGGTGGGGAGGTGAGGGGAGAAGCCTGGGGAGAAGTGCCTGGCTGGGCAGGGGAGGCAGCAAGGGGGCTGCCTGAGCCAGAGCTGCTCTTTGCTCCTTGTCACATCCCGGGTGATTCCCTGGGTGCGAGACCCTTGCCAGGACATGGTGGCACCTGAGGAGGGCTCTTCATCCCCTCTGCCCAGCAGGGCCCTGCCCAGGGGACAACAAGGGGTCTTCATGGCTCCCAGGGCTCCATCTGCAACCCCCATCAGGGTGTGCTCGCTGCCTCGTCCCCCATGCAGGCAGGGCAGAGTTTAGCCCTGCTGAGCTGAGTCCCAACTCCAGACACACGGGAGCTGCCACAGGAACGAGCGTGACGGGGCCGTCCCCCCTCCACCACCTCCTTTATGAGGTTTGAATGCTCATGGCAGCAACAATCAAGATAAATAAAGAGGAGCTGGAGATTATGCATTCTGCTGATAGCAACGGGAGAGGAATCCAATAACAAGCGCAGTTCAAACACAGTGTCTAACACCACTTCCCAGCCCATCCCTGTCAAATTAGCCCAGCTATTTCCTCCCCTCCTGTATGCTGTAGATTGATGGGAGAGCCAGGCGGGGTGGGGGGGACCCCCCCACACCGCAGAGGGGACTGTGCTGGACTGGGCTCCGCTGACGAGCACCCACCCCGCACCCACAGCCACCTTCACTGGCCCCTCGCCATCGCGGAGCGCTCCTGGCTACTTACTCTTCACGGTGAGAAACATGGACTTGCTGATGTCTGTGCCCCCCCCGTTGCTGGCCTGGCAGAGGTAGTAGCCAATGTCCTCCTCCAGCACGTGGCGGATGAGCAGGGAGCTGTTGGGCAGGATCTGGATGCGGCCCGTGAGGGGTATGGGGTGGTACTGCTGGGGGTTGCCGCTTCCTAGGAGGAGATGCAGGGACACAGAGCTCAGCCCAGTCAGAGGAGCGTTTGTGAGGCTTGGTGCTGCCATGCTGAAAGGGGCCTCTCCCCTGCCCGCATAGAGGGTCGGGTCTCACCCCCACCTTTGGCGTGTTTCCACATGACTTTCGGAGGTGGGTACCCGTCAACAGAGCAATTCAGCACCCCGGCTTTGCCGTAAATGCCATCTTGGTTGTTGGGTTGGACCACAAAACGAGGAGGCACTGAGTAATTTGAGAGAAAAGACAGTCACTGTAGCAAAACCCCCATCACCTCCCCACAGCTCCTCCCTGCCTATGGGATGCCCCGGTTCAGCCTGGCTCCTCACTCTCCCTGCCTGCTGCTGCACCACCCCTGCAACTGGAGA
>NW_010388978.1:40022-41791 GCF_000710305.1 Buceros rhinoceros silvestris | reverse complement strand
CGCGGCGCTCCCGGTCGTCTGCATTCGCTGCGTAGTGCTGGCGGCCGTTGCCATGTGCTAAGCCCCTGAGCGGGTGGCAGGATATGGAGGGGAAAGCGGGGCGTGTAGTAAGCAGTGAAGAGGCCCTTCCTGACCAGCCGTCCGACCGGGAGATGCGCCTGGGTGCACACGTCTGTTGAGTGTGGTGCAGTGCTGTTGATTTCCACCGGGATAAGCTGAACACAGGGTTCGGAGGAGAAACGTTTACTGCTACGCACCAGGCAGGGGAGAGGGTGTGGGATCTTTGGTGTTCGAAAGATCAAATTGCTGTAAACTTGAGGTTCTGGTTTTGTAGCATTGCCCATTTGCAGACTGTTGCTGGATGAAACTACTCCCCCTCTCTCATCGTCTGTCTTCTGCCACTGTCTTTGTTTTGGTGGGTAAGTCAATCAGAAAACGCCCACTCCCAGTGAGAAACAAAGAACTTTTTCTGTGGATAGGCTTTTCTGTCAGGTGGAGCTGTTGATCCAATCGAATTTTTGTGTATATGATCCCTGACAGGAGAATTTATGGTGGTATAGAAGGAAGGAAAATAGGATTCAACAGCAACTTGCTTTTAGATTATGCTAGTGTTAGTGCTGTGCTTGGCCTTCAATTTCAGAGACATGAACCCGGTTAGCAGAAGTCACTTGGGTGGCAAACGGGCTGGCAGCAGTATTCCTGGACCCTGTCCAACAGGAAGGTAACCCATTGGGACCCATCTAGTAACATACTGTTTGCTTTGGTCTGCAGCACAGTGATGCGTGTGTGCTGGCTCCTGGGGAAAGAGAAATGCAATCAGAGAGTGAAACTGCCACACTTGGAAGCAGTGGTAATTGGACGTGGCCCAGAGACTGGAATAACGGATAAGAAGTGTTCACGGCGGCAAGGTAAAGTTTAGCCCAAATCCCGCTTCCTGCATGAGGCAGCAACCAAACTCTTGTTCAAAAGTGTGAGATAGAAATACAGCACTCATGTTGATCAGTAAACATCATTATTCTGTTTGGCTAAATTCCAGTGAAGCTACCAGACCAATGTTCCGGCCTAATTCATAAGCCTGATTTGAGCTGGATCTGAATGAGGAATCACAGGTTTTCCTTGGGCTTGCTTCTGTCTTACGGTCTCCTTTCTCTGCGTGGTCCATAATGTTGCCTGATTCTTGAATTCATCAAGTTTTTTTTTATAAGCACTTGTGATGGTTTCTGCGTCCTAAAAAATCAGGGGAGACACCTGATAATAGGAAGATCACCTTCGTGAAGGCATCGAACCTTGGCATGAGTCCCCAGGCCTGTAGTCATGTTCCACTGCCTGCACTCTTGCTTTGTGAGTCCTGCTTCGTCTCCCTAGTCTTCCACCAACTGATTTTTAGTATGAGTTACTATTTTACAGGTGTGCTGGGAGAATATATAAAAATATCTATGAATTATAAAATACTCTCCTGCTTATCTCCCCTGCCTTATTTGTCTTCCCTCTGGACACAGTCCTGCTCCATGTCTTGTCAGAGAGCTGCTGAGAAAAAAAAGAATATGTAGAAGACTCCTACAGTTTTCACCTTTTTTCTGAAGTAATTTTGCTGATCCATGGTGGGAAGTACTCAGGTGAAACTCAGTGAATGGCTTGGTTGGTTGTTTGGCTCTCTGGTCCTGGAAAGAGAGGATGAGGCAGAGGTATTCTTTGTGTGCATTCACAGAGATCAGCTTCAGAGGTAGCAGATCTTAAAATACAGGAGTGTTTTCTGCAGGGGGTGGTTC
>NW_010388978.1:34487-39926 GCF_000710305.1 Buceros rhinoceros silvestris | reverse complement strand
CAGAGGTCTAGCTTTTTTATTTACACTGTTTTGTGACACTTTGTTCTCTCTTTCCAGTTCAGTTAAAAGCAGACTGTAACAAGGGATATGTCACGGTTAAGCAGGTATGTTTGTAAATGGAGGTTACACTATTAATGATGGTGGGACAGTTGTTGTACTCAGACTCCACAAACTGTGCAAGTGATGGTTCTGATCACCAGGTGAGAGGACCTGAAGCTGTTTTATGACCAAGGAGGGCACAGCAAGTGGTCCTTGGAAGGGATCTGTCTGGGCTTTTTTGTGTGCTTCAATGGAAAGAAGCTCCAGTCTCAGAGGGCTGGACTTGCACTATTAGGGAACGCTGCTGTGAATCCTCAGTCTGTTCTTCCAAGGACTATGTTTGGGAGATTTCAGAGTTCTTCCCCTAAAATTGCCGATCTGCCTTCTCAGCCTTAAATTTCTAAAGCCGAAGCAGCCCTTCATTTAAGATCAAATTGGTTCTTGTGTTAATGGGACTGAGCAGTTGTAAAAGCTTTTTGTTTTGCTGGCTGACAGAGTCAAAGCTGTGGTCACCTCTGGGATGTGAGACAGCACTGGAGGCATTCTCAGGTTACTAACTGGATGGATGCGGGCCTACTCTGTCATGCTTATGAGGACCAGTATCCCCGAAATAGTCTGAAAGAAAATTCTCTGGCTTCAGGTGCTGGAGCATATACGTGCACCCACAGCATCAGCGCACATGGACAACGCATTAGTGTGTTCTGCCCACTGCGGAGTAATGTCTTCCATGAGAATTCCTCCAGAGCTCAGATAGCTCAGTCCCCAGCAGTGTTTGGTGAATCCAGCAAAGGTCTCTCAGATGGTTTTTCACAGGGGTTGGCCTTAGCTATGGTTTAAATACCACGTCACTGGCCTCTTCAGGGCTGGGGATACTTTCTGGCCATGGGTATTAGCATGTTTTCTGTGCCTGCTCTAGAGCTGCTTCCCAGTTGATTTTTGTGTGACACAGGTTTCCAATGATGTGTCTGGTGGTGTATTGGCCCAGGGGATGTAAGGTGTTCTCTACTCGGGTGAAACTGCAGAGTTGTTTGCTGAAGAAAACTGTAGGCTGGATTCAGGTGCATGCTTCACTGTGGCGAATAGCTACCGAGCTGATGAGAGGCACAGTACCATCCTGTGAAGCAGGCAGGTACCGCTGTGACAGAGCTGAAGAAACATTCTGAGACAGATTTATCAGTCACAGGGAAGAGCTGGTTTCCTAAAGCTTGTTTCTTGCATAAACGTTAACCAACATCATTTTACTCAAGTCAGAGACCCGTGATTTCCCTAGGGTCGCTCTCGTGACAAACAGTCACTGTAGGTTGTCCATACTGCTTTCTGTTGCCACTTATGCCTGAGACAGAGGAAACTGTATTGATTTTCAATTATCAGCTAAACTTCAGGGGTCTTCTCAGTCTTTAAAACACTGTTTTGAGGGGAAAATTATTTTAGGAGATGCATAGAGCTGTTGTAAACTGGTGCCATGAGAGAGGCAGGTAAAAATTTAACCTTGCTGTCCTCATTTCCTGCTAGAACAGAATAAAAGAGTTGGTTTTGTGAAAGTGTAAGATGTGAAATGAAAATAAAAGCATTAAAATTCAGATAGGCTGATACATACTCTGCATGAGGTGATGTGGATGGAGAGGTGTAGCCTCTGTTGAAGGAACAGGCAAGTGTTGTCACCGTATTTGACCACAGTCTTCTGTGGACTGCAGAAAGGTTATCACATTTGGCTTGGGAAAGAAGAAAGACAGGCATAAGGAGCTGATCCCTGTGTGGTGGACTCTTCCGGAGGCTCAAAGAGGCTTTTTCCCCGATTGTCTCTCCTTTTTTGCCTACACAGGAGGGAGTGTGATGCAAATGTTAGCAGTGGGCTGTGCTTGGTGAGCCAGTGGTTATAAGCTTGAATTCCTTTCTCTCTTGAAATGAGCTAGAGGAGTGTCCTTTTGTTTTTGAAGGCATTTTGATGAGACAGCATTTGATAGGAACAGAAAACAAAACGTAGTAAAAAGGAGAAGAAAGTAAAATAATTTGAAAACAGGAAATTTTCTGGGGATGAATGAAGTGAAATAATTTGTTACTGTTCTGAAATAATTGTTACAAAGGCTGATATTAACAGTTTAATAGGTTTAATATGTTGTTAATTTTTTTGAGCAAAGTGTGGCATAGGTCTTGCTGTACCTCTGTAGCCAGCAGCTGCAGAACTGAGGGGACCCTGTGACATCATGCCCCTGAGGCTTCTGTGCCGGCAGCTGTGATCACATGGCTGGACTGTAGAGTGGTGTCTCTAGTGTTGGAATTCCCTGATCCTCTAGAGTGGATTGTAGCGGAAAGGGTGCGCACTGAATACAAAACACATTTGCTTTCCAGGATAGCAATATTCCAAGTCAATGGAGAGTTAGCTGGCAATTCCAGCTACATCATCATTTGCTATTTTTTTTTTACTTTTTCTCCCTACTAAAGATAGGAGTCAATCCCACTAGTGTTGATCTTGTGAATATTGGCAAGGATGAAGAGGTGAAAATGAAGCCAGGTCAAGTTCTGCATATTGTGAATAACCTTTACCCCTACACGGTGCAATTTGCTGAAGAGTCAGCGAAAGCTGTTACAGGAGTGGAAGAGAAAACACAAAGCAACAAGTCACCATGTGAGGACTCCTGCGAGAATGATGATGTGGAGCTTGTGCCCAGAAAAACAATGAAGATGGAGGTGGTGGATACACAGGGCAGTTCTGCACGTCCCAAAATAAGCGACAACAGTGTATCTCCACTTGAAGGAACTTCGAGCAAAAAGGCAAGTGTGTTGGTGTTAGTATTTGTGCTGTTTGTCCTTTGCAGTCTTCTCCATCAGGGCTGTGGTCTTTTGTGGGTACTGCTGATAGCGAAGCATCTCAGGTGAACGTAGATCCTCAGAGTAGTCAGGGCATTTAAGCTGACCTGCTGAGGCAAAGACTTTCCTCCTGACATCACCCAAGTCCTGAGGAAGTAATCTGGGACCCATTCTAGCCTGGGAAGATATATATATGTGTGTGTGTGTGTGTGTGTGTGTGTGTGTGAAGGGGCTCGCTTGTAGTGGTTATCTAAAAGCTTTTGATCAGGGAATGGAGCAACTTGACCCTCTTTTGTTTTTTTCATTGCTTTTGATTTTCTTCACCTCCTGCTCTGGTCATTCCTTATGGTAGAACCATGTTTTCATTAATAAATGTTTCCAGCAAAAGTGTTTTGAAAGGGAAATTTTTGCCCTGCTGACATGGACAAAGACTGCTTAGTGCATCTGGGAATGTCACAGTGCAGTTGCTCAAGGAGAAGGCACAGAAATGAAACCTCTCAAGACAAAATTTCAGTCCCAGGTTGTGGTGGGTTGGCTGCTTATGTGATATGTAAACTCAGGCTAGTTATATCAGGGCCAGATTTCTGGTGGCGTGAGCAGGGAGACCAGATGAATCAGACTGTTTGTCAGCGCTATCATAATGTTTGAACATCTTCCTTTATAAGAATATGGTGGAGATCATCGGTGATAATGCCTGTAAAGTGAGCTGAACAGATAAAACATCTGCTTTGAAGAAAGTGTGCTCCAGGCACTTTCTGTTAGGTGTTCAGTAAGCAAGTTAAGAGATGTCAGCTGGTGTTGGCTTCATCTTCCTGTGCCTTGCTTGTTTTCTGTACAAGCCATTCTTGTAAAAAAATAACACATCTAAGAGCAGGGCTTCACACCACAGCCACTTCTTTGATCCGTGCAGAGCAGCACATGATAGGACAGCTATGAGATCTTTGTACTTGCTTCAGCCCTTGTGATCCATGAAGAAGAGGGTCCTTATAATCTGTTGTCGGTAGAAATCAAGGAATGTGCCATAACGTGTGCGTGGAAATTATTGAATTCAATCAGTTCTAGAGCTCTCCATTGCTAAATTTCCAACATTTGAAAAACTTAACTTTGAATCTTAGTAGTGTTTTGTTAGAAGTTTTCAGAAGTAGCTTTGTGGGGGCAGGTGGAGGAGGTGTGGTGGCATTTATAGAAAGGAAATAATTCAGCTGGCATTCAGCTTTTTTTTTTACTGTCATATCCTAATGAAAGTACTTGACCGAATGCTTTAAATCCTATAATTGGGTTCTTAATTCTCTTATAAATTACTTTCTTCCTTCTGTGTTTTAGGAACATTTAGGACACTGGAGTCAGGGTTTAAAGGGCTCCATGCAAGATCCAAAAATGCAGGTGAGAGCTGTACACTTGTACTTTACAGTAGTTCCTGTCTGCCAAAGTTAAAGGAGCTTGCTTTCTCGCTCCTGCGGTCTACTTTAATGATCTGATTAGCTGGTGGAGGACTGAATTGTACTTGCATATCTCTCTCTGGTAGCATTAATTTGGGAGTCTCTACTATACTGATTATGCAGAATGTCATCGTAATTATTTTTGAGCTCTCTACACGGCTAAATTTTGCCAGCAGATTTCAAAAAGGTGGTTGGGAGAGCAGTTGAGCCATGCAGTTGCTTTGTTTCCTCAGGGAAACCAATTAAAATGGGAGTGTGGTTTGAAGCTGAGCCAGTAGTGGAGGTTCCTGTTTTCCGGTAGTCAGCACTGCCTTGTTTCCAAGCATGGTGCAGTTTTCTGGTTTCCAGCAAACTCTTAACTAGAGCACCTCTGTGCCACCTGACAGGATGTGACCCCTGGATCCTCCTCCGTCCTGTTTCTTTGTGCCAACAGGAATTTCTGGGTGGTTTCTTTTCACCTTCTGCAAGGCGCTCCAGATGTCTTTCCCTCCTGTTTCCCTGTGGCTGCATAATGGTTTTCCCTGAGCTCTTTTTATGTTGTCTGCTGCCTGCTTTTGGGGAGGTTAGACTCAAGACGGAGAAACTTGACAAATGTGTTTTGTGGCTGCAGTGTGTACACACTTGATCGTTAACTATATTCTTAGACAATCTTCCCTATCCATGTACAGAACCTACTTCAATTTTATTTCTAAGTTGTGGCAAATATATAGACAGCTTCTTCTCAAAAACAAGGTTTTTTTGCTCAACTTCAAAATAGGGAGAATGCTCTCCATCAGTATTCCACTGTCTGGCAGAGTAAGTCCTGAAGTTGGTGTCCATTTAGCTTGGGTTTCGGATGGCTGGCTACTGCATGGACATCTTTACATTGAAGATGTGTTTCTCCCTCTGTACTTCTCAGGAAATTAATGTGTTCAGGAGGATGGGTATCACAGACACCTGTGATACTCAGTTCTTGAAATCACTGAGTAATTTCAGTTGGAAAAGACCTTTGGAGGTCACCTGGTCTGACCACTTGCACTTGCTGGGATTGTCCCAGCCGTTGTCCATATGAGTTAGAGATACCTCTAAGTGCAAAGATCCCACAGCCTCACTGGGCCCCTTCAGGTGATGATCACCCTCAGGCTGAAAATAATTTCCTTAATAATTAATCAGA
>NW_010388978.1:27551-34372 GCF_000710305.1 Buceros rhinoceros silvestris | reverse complement strand
AAATTCAAGTCTAAACTGTTAAACTGTATCAAGTTGTAGGACAACTGGATGTCCATTCTCCTGGAAATGCCAGCAGTTTCAAATGAGTGAGTCTTTCTATGAGGAATTATGAAGCTATTGAAATATTTGCTTCATTTTTTTAACATGAATCTTAATCTTCATTCCTTAAGCAGAATTTCATATAGCACTTCTCGGGACAGTACTTTCTTGACCCAAAAGCTAAGCTGTTTTAAAACTGTTATTTGAATGTTAGAACACAACTGTTTGGGTTAGTTTTGTTAGTTGTGGTTCTGAATTAAATACACGAACAATAGAACTCCTATCTTTGCTTTTTAATCAGATACTGAATAAAAGGCAATAGTGCTTTCTTCTGAAAACATCTGATCATGATCCCCTTCCCATGGCTTCATTTGCAGACACTAATGTGTGTATATAAGAATATGACAGCATCAACCAGTTTTGCCGCTGAAACAGTCCTGTGATTTGTATGCTGATAAAATTTTAATCTTCCTTCTAGCAGGGCAAGACTGATCAGCTTTGTATATAAACATGTGAGAACAATTAGCAAAGATGACAAAGACATCATCCATCTCTCACCAATAGATGTGCTGCTCAGAGGTCAGAGACACAGCACGGTTTCTGCTTCAGAACCTGACAGTTTTTTACTGCTGGGGGCAGGCTGTCCCCGTGTTGTCCACATGCTTTGCTGCTGTTCCTCTTCATCAGCTGCATTGAATGGTTGCAGAAGGTAAATCAAGATGAAAACAGGGAAAGAATAATGTGATAGACAGGAGTCTGTTTCCTTTGTGAGTGATCTTACAAAGTGGCACACTGGGTAGCATGAACTGAAATAGTTCAGTCTTGAATGTTTTTGTCTCCGTAATGCTGGCAGATGTCTGCAGGACTGAGCACACTGTTTATAGCACCTCTGAGACCCGTGTTTCGCTCCAGAAATGTGTGACAGATGAGGCAGTACAGGGTATTCCTGTGTGCTCCATATTGAGCACAGTGCCATGATTTTTGTTTCAGTGACTGCAAAGCTTGTTTGCAGCCTGATGGAGGTAGAGTTTCCTAGATATCACTGGTGTCTTGAGTCCAGGTGACCTTCAAGAGAGCTTGTATCCACCTGTAGCAATATGTATGCTAGAATGAAAAGCTTTTTCCTTAAAGCATATAAAGAGGGATGCTGGAACATCTCTCTCTGTAGCTGCATGGTATGGAAGAGGGTACATAACCAGCTTAGTTCCAGCAAAAGTCCTCCTTGAAGTGGAATGCTTTACTCATCTCGTAACATTTCCTGGCTTTTTTCCTGGCAGTCCCAGTTGCGCTAGCAGCGTGTAGGTGTACTTAGGAACTTCGGCAACCACGAGGGGATGTGCAGATAAGTAACACCTCAAAATGCACTAACAGGAATAAGATACTTAGCTTTCAATCAGTAAATGATCTATTTGTTTGTTTTTCAAGGTTTACAAGGACGAAAAGACTGTAGTCATCAAGGATAAATATCCCAAAGCACGTTACCACTGGCTTATCTTGCCATGGGACCCTATTTCAAGCCTGAAGTCAGTCACCCGGGACCATCTTGAACTCCTGGAACATATGCATGCAGTTGGGCAAAAAATGATCGAACAGTGCCCGGCCAGAGAGAGTCTGGAGTTCAGACTGGGCTACCATGCTATCCCCAGCATGAGGTAAGACCTAGATAAGTCATCAGGTGCAGACCCTGTTCTTCTGGTTACACAGATCTGGGGCTCAATCTGTGAGGTGATCCGGCATTGCTGAAAGACAGCTAATCCTCCTAAGCACTACAGACAGTGTGGTGTCCAAGTCCTTTCGGCACTGTTCGGCACACTCTTCTGTGTACATGCCAATGGGCTACTCAGGTGTCTGAGTCCAAGTGGGGAGTGCTGGTTGGGTTCCTCTAACAAAGGTCTGTAGCTGTGCAGTACACACATCCAGTCCCTGTGACAGAGGCAGCACTGCAAGAGGCCAAGTGCTGGGGCAGCCCGCTCCCAGGGCACCGGTCTGGGATTGGGGAGTGACTCTTGAGCCTATCAAGTCCTGCCAGGTACTGAGCAAGGATCTGTGGATAATTAAATCCAGATCTTAGAGGTCCACATGCCTGTGGGTATTGCAGTAGTGTTCCCAAGTTGTCCTCCAGTTCTCAGACAAAGTTTTGAGTTACTGATCGAGTCCCATTCAGGTACTCCACAAAGTTCAAACCTTTGTTTTATTAAAACCACTGTCTGTACCTTTTTTGGAAGCTAGCAGGAAAACAGACTGTAGTTAGGGGCCAACAGAACACGCAGACTAGTGACCTGGGCTGTTTAAATGAAACGCTTGGCATAAGACAGTGCTTCCAGAACAGGCTGGGTTTCTTCTGTCGTGGGACTGTGGGTCAAATGTCAGACTGGCAGTCCGACTCTCCCGAATCGTATTTGCAGCTGATACTACTGCAGAACAAGTTGGAGCATTAACGTGATTCCTCTCTTATCTACGTACTGTATTGTTCCAGTCAGCTACATTTGCATGTCATCAGCCAGGATTTTGATTCTCCTGCCCTGAAGACCAAAAAGCACTGGAACTCTTTTACTACAGACTACTTCTTAAACTCTGAAGGTAATGATTACAAAAGGTATTCCATAACACGTAGTCCTGCTTGTGGTAGTTCCAGCCTTGGGCTTTTTTCCCAAACGAAGGTGTAAGCCATGAATTCTGTTGTAGTAAGTGAAAGGTTTTATGAAATTCCAGGAACTGGGGAACAACACAAAGTCAGCCAGATTTCACAACTGGTTCAAATTAGATTGCAGTGATAAGACCTTGTGCACGCGAAGTGGTGCGCAGAGATTTTTCAGAGTCACATTTCATGACGCTATTCGGTCCTAATACCTCTGATCTCTTATTTTTTTTCAGATGTGATAGAGATGGTAAGAAGCAAGGGAAAAGTGATGGTGGAAGATCATGTCTCTGAACTTCTCAAACTGCCCCTCAGATGCCATCGTTGCAAACAACAGCTGGCCACTATCCCACAGTTAAAGGATCATCTCAGGAGACACTAGCTGAAATGCAAAAAACCATTTTACAACCTGTCTACAGATTTCAAGCTAAAAGAAAGACCTGGAAATGTCAGTGGGCATGTATGTTTTTTGTTAACTGCAATGACAAATGTAATGTGGGGAAAAGTAGCCTGCAGACAGCAGCGTAGTAACCGTGATAGCTGAGACGAAAAACCCACATCATCAAATAAAGTGACTTCTGAAAGGGAAGGTGTGTTTGACGCTTTGTTGTGGTACTGCCACACTGCGTATGTCAGCGGAAGTCTGGAGAAGAGCTTGGTTTGGATGGAAGATTTATTTTAATTCAGAAGCTGAGGCGTTGAGCCCAGATCTGGGTTTCTACTGAGAAAGGAAAGAAACAAGTAATGGTTTAGAGTTCTTTCTCTTTATGTCTTCTGCCAGTCACTAAAGTTTCTCTTAAGTGTTAATGTTGCAGAAGCTGGTGTGGCTGACAGCAAAACTGTCAGAGGAATGTACTGGGAGTGCATGGGAAGGAGCATCAGGTACAGATGTGTCACTGTGCCACAGCTTGGCGAGAAGATCCCAGTGCTGCTGAACTGCCCCTTAGCTGTCTGTAGAGCAGACATCACCCCTTACCAGGGCTCCAGGGTAGGCACTGCTCAGGCTCGAAGAGTGGCAGCCTGTCCCTTTCCCGTACAAGGATGAATTTAATAGTTTATTTGTAAAAATAGATGTATAATACACAATGACCAGCTTTACAGCCCCCCAGAGCCTCTTACCATTTGATTGTCGTCCAAATGGGCAGCAAAGCAATAGTAACAAAAACTTTCTGGGTCCAGAACTGGTTTGTAGGGTTCAATTTCATTCTAAGCCCAGCTTTTACTTGTTAAATAAATGCCAAGGGTTAGGGCTGGGCTGGCCACTGGACAAAGACAGATGCTGTCTATTAACCTACTCCCTCCCCAAAGGGGAAGAGAGAGGGAATAAGGGAGAGAGACTTACAGCCTGGGAAAAAAACGGAAACTGCTTTAATGAAAATAGTAATAAGATGAAATGTATACAGATATATACAAAACCAATATAGAAAACAACCTCCCTTACGGCAACCACCTCACCATTACCATCCCCACTGATGCTGTGGGTGGGCACTGGGGAAGGCCCAGACTGGACTTGGAGGCAAACAGGAACTGGATTCAGGAGCTGGATTCTGGAATGCAGAGATTGGGATTGAAGGGAGAAGAAAGGACAGAGTCCTTCTCAGACAATGGCCATTGAAAAAGAGCAACTGACCCTTCTGACCCCTCAGCTTTATACCGAATATGACCTCTATGGGACAGAACATCTCATTGGTCAGTTTCAGGTCAGCTGTCCCGTCTGCTCCTCCCCGCAGGTGTGGCCTCTCACTTACTGCACCCCCACCGTGGGACACAGGATTGAGCAGGGACCTTGGTCTGCACAGGAGCAAGTCTAAGCGAGAGCCTTTCTGCATAACTGTCCTTTGTAGTCACCTAGTACTAACTGTAAACATCAAACGTTATCCCTTCTTGAAGCAGACCCGGTCTGCAAAAACATGCCGTGTACTTCAGACAGTGCCGTCACTGAGCAGAGTCTGAGCTGAAAAGTGAAATCACTGAACAGAATTAACTCTTTTCTAACCCAAGCCGGGACAGTATATGCCCTCTGGGTGAAATGGCTCTCAGTAAGAGAGCACACAGTGCTTTTGTGATACAAGGAAAATGCTGTTCGTAACTCTTGATAAATGTTCTGTGGGGAGGGGTCCTCTTCCTCCATGCCCTGCCTTGCAGCAGCAGGGTGCTCCTGCACACGCTCTGATTGGGAAATAGTGACCTGCTGCTGCTGGGAAAGAACAGACATTCCTGTAGCATAGTGGGGCACAGTAAGACTGACAGGTTGGCTGTGGCCTAATTTCAAACACCAGTCACAGGAGTAATATTATGCCTTACTTTAGATAGCAAAACTTAAAAAAAACCCAAACAAAAGCCAAAAGCCCAGCCAGTGTAGGGATTCACACGTGACACAGTCAGAGTGGGGCCTCCCTGGCCCCAGAAGTGGAGCAGTGCTCTAGCGCTTAGCATCAGGAAATATTTTGCACCAAAAGAGTTGCAAATGCTGCAGAACTGTGGTCTTCATTGCACCACAAAAGCAGGCCAGAAAGGAACACCTCAGTGTTTCAGTTAAATGCTCTGTTTATGTCGCACAGCCTGTCACATCTGGGTGGGTGTCTTGTGGTTTAGTACTCTCAGAGCAGGACAAAGTGAGGCACAAACCCCTGCGATCCACCCATCCATCCAGAAATGGAGCACGGCTAAGTCATGACAATCACACGTGTTCATGCAGGCCCCTGGTTTCTGAGGGGCAAGTCTATGTGTGACATCATAAGTCAGTGGCAGCAAAGGAACCACTGCCACCAGGGCTCCAGGCATGCATCTGCTGCTTGTGCTGCCCCCAGGAGTGGTGGCCCGGCAGCGCTGCTGAGAAGCCTGTCCAGCTCTTGCTCTGTGAAGTCACAGCTGCGTGGGGAGGTCTGCGAGAATGGCAGCAGCACACGCAAGCGGTTTGAAGCCTTCAGGGGACAGGCATGTGTCTGCAACCAAGGAGAGCTTCAGGGCCACAAAGGAGACTAAAGCAGTAGTCGTAGACATTGGCACTGGTTACTGCAAATGTGGCTTTGCAGGGGACCCAGGGCCTACCCACATTTTTTCATCTACAATTGGTAAGCCTGTAAGGGAGAGCTGGAGCAATCAAAGGGAAACCTTTGTTGGAAGAGAGCTCCAGAAAGGCAGCGTACCCTTACCACTCCTCAGCCCAGTGAGAAACGGCATAGTGGTGGACTGGAACTGTGTCCAAGACACTCTGGAGTATATTTTCCAGACAGAGATGAGAATTCATCCTGAGGACCATGCTGTTCTGGTGTCAGTGCCTCCCCTGTGCTCCATCACTTACAAGGAGAGATATGCCGAGATGATGTTTGAAGGGCTTCATGTGCCTGCCATCCACATTGCCTGCCAGTCCCACTTATCCATGTACTCTTACGGAAAAACCTCTGCTCTCGTGGTGGGAAGCGGCCATGGCACTTCATACGTGGTTCCCATCTATGAAGGTTATGTTGTATGTAGCACCAGCAGGAGAGTCGATTATGCTGGCTTGGACATCACACGTTATCTCACGAAGTTACTAAATGACTCTGGAAACGCGTTCACAGAACAGCAGCTACACATTGTACAAGATCTCAAAGAGAAATGTTGCTACACCTCTCTGGACCTTGGCCAGGACTTGAGTTTGCCGGTCCAGAAACAACAGATGGATTACGAGCTGCCGGATGGACACCACGTCACTGTAGGCAAAGAGAGATTCCTCTGTGCCGAAGCGCTTTTCACACCAGCCTTACTTGGCTCCCAGCAGCCAGGGCTTCTGCAGCTGACAATCGCCTGTCTGAAGAAGTGTGATGCTAACATCAGCAAAAGAATGGCAGGGAATATCCTGCTGTGCGGGGGCAGCACTATGATGGAGGGCTTTGCCAACCGCTTCCAGATGGAACTGGACAGGATGTGCCCCAACGACACCCTCATCACAGCCGCCTCTCCTCAAAGGAAGTCTTCTGTCTGGATTGGTGGGTCTATTCTGGCCTCCCTCCACTCCTTCCAGGAGCTCTGGGTTAACAAGTGTGAATATGAAGAACATGGTCCTTCCTGCATTTTTAAGAAGTGCTTCTGAGAAAGATACTGGGTGCACTGGAAAGACCAATGTTGACAAAGGGTACCTGAATCAGGAGCACCTCCCTTC
>NW_010388978.1:26935-27415 GCF_000710305.1 Buceros rhinoceros silvestris | reverse complement strand
CCTGAATCAGGAGCACCTCCCTTCCACCCCTTGCTGTAGTTAAGAGATGCCTGCTGGAGCTGTATCATTTTTGTGTTACTGTGTGCCTGAAATAGGTTTATTTCTTTTGTATTTAATGAATCTAGACAGCAGACAGGTGACAAACTAACAAGAGAATCAAGCTTCCATATACACAGCCACATGAGCTCAGAAATGAGGACATTTCTTAAGCTGACTCCACATTTCTGTATTATTGGCTCACTTCAGTTCCTCGCAACTGCATCTGTTTCTAAGAGCCTCTACAGAACTCAGAAGAGCAAACTGAACATGTCTGCAAAGACAAAGCAGCTAAAGCAGAACGTATCTTAGTATGACCAGCATCACCAAGAAAGCAAGGAGCTTCCTAGTAGATAGAACTCAAGGGGAAGCACACTCCTGCCTGCTGCGGAGCAGCAGCTACGGTTCAGCCACTGCAGGAGGCAGGAGATCCCAACTAGAGGT
>NW_010388978.1:0-26848 GCF_000710305.1 Buceros rhinoceros silvestris | reverse complement strand
TCAGCAACTGCAGGAGGCAGGAGATCCCAACTCGAGGTCCAGGACTCTAGGTGCTGCCTCCAGCTGTACTGCTCTTAGTCACAGTTCACTCAGGAGGGAGGGGTTAGGGGAAGACAATGGAGTTCAGTGATGAATTACCTTATGAATGATCTGGAAGACTAGTCTTCCACCTGGATGGCAGATTTGAAGTGATTTTTCCTTGATGGGAGAATAGGAAAACATATGTAAGACCAGAGGGTCTTCAGGTTTGACCAGAAAAGCAGAAGAACCCATGTACATACATTAAAGGAACTGCTGTGTTGAGGCACAGGCATGAATCCTCAGTAAGCCAGCAGCAGTTTTACCTTTTCTTGGGTTCTTTAAATAGATTAGACCGTGCAAGATCCCAACATTTCCCTCAGATTTAGGAATGTCAGGAATTGGCAGTGTCAGTGTTGCATTTCAATTGCAGGGCCAGAGCCCTTCATGCCCTGGAGAGGAATGCAGGCTCCCTCATCACCCCTTTCTTCAGATCCAGAAGATGGCTTCTGTATTTCATCTTGAACTATGTTCTGCTGCCATTCTGAAGACCCAGGTGCAGTTACACCCCCCTACCATGTGCAGTCTTTCATGTTTTGCCATCTCAAGGCTTTACTCTTGGACAATCTCTTTCCAGTGCAGCCACAGTCTTTGGCAACAGACTTAAGCCATCCCCACAGCACCCAGAAGAGGCCACGTAAGTCAGAATAGATGGAAATAAGACCAGGCCAATGCTCCACGGAACACTAACAAAGGATTGTTTTACCTCTCCAATAACCCCAGTGCTGTGCAGCAAGAACGCTGCCCATTGCTGTGTTGACAGACACCTCCAGCAGACAAGAGGTGCCTTGTTTGTCCTGGCATTTTCCCACAGCACCTAACCAAAATGGCTTGCTCTGAATACAGCAGCTGCCAGGCCAAATTCAGCCAAGGGAGAGGGGGGCTCCTACCCCTGAAAGGGTTTCCAGGCCTCCCTGCAAAGCTTATCCTCTTCTTCTGCTCCCAGGACTGCTGCTGTTACTGCTGGAGTCAGACCACAGAAGTATTCTGGGATAAAACCTAATTCTCAGGTATGAGGTTAGGTCAGTCTTCAGCTGAAACAGCTCTGCAACAGCGCACAGCACGACTGGGTGCGGCTGCTGATCTGTTGGTGCCATGTGGCAGCATTAGCTGGTCATCTTCAAACTCCGGTAATTCAGGTGGTATTACCCAGCAGTGTGGGACACTGACATCCCACACCATTCCCCTGCTTTTATTCATGTTTACCTCTACCCACGATCTCCCTGGTGCGAAGGAACACACTTTCAGGGCAGCAGCGGCTGTTGCTGCTGCAGGGTTCTCTCTGATGTTACAAAGCGGTTCTGATGAAATCTGGTGTTACCCACATCCAGCTTCAACAAAGAAAACACAACTCATTTATCTATCAACTGCAACGATTTGCTATTGGCACAGACTTACTGGTGAGATCTCTAAACCAGGCTGAACAGCTTAAAATGTGACCTGTCATCATGGCAGGTACCGTCCATGGGAGAGAGTGATGGCAGAGAAAATAGCCTGGTCCAGCACTGGTGAGGTTGCTTCATCCAGGAGGGAGGAACAGTGGTGAGGGATGCTGGATTCACACAGCAGCATTCCGAGCTGCACACCCTGTTACTGCCCAGCCTCACGAACCACCTCTGCAGTGGGACGTGAGTGGCTGTCCCATTACTGTAATGCCACAGATCATGGCTGCATCGGGTGGAGGGATCTTCCACTTGCATGGCCCTAAGAACAGCGTATGAGAAACAGCAGGAGAACATGCTTTCTGTAAAGATGTAATGAAATTATATGAAAAAGTTAAAGTTCAGAGTCCACTGGGGTTCCTTGGCTTTTAGTTATTGGAGAAGATGTAGTTTCCACTGTAGATTTTTATTTATTTTTGGTGGAATAAGTAACTCTGGATCTGAAAGGGAAACAGGACAAGTGTCAGAACAGAGGGTAACAGCAGTATGGTTTCTTCATACTGTCAATACTCAGCATTTCTCTTTAATGACTGATCACCAGCCTGCACAGAAAAGTGACCCAGCAGAACTTCTTACAGAAACAGAATTCTGGGGCAAGTCAAATCCCCTTTCCACCAAGTGTAATCATCCAGAATGAGGAGGCAACAATCAGTGGCAGAAAACAGAACTCTGTTCATTCACCAGTAACTGGGACATCACACAACAGCCAGCTGGCTCTGTTAATAGGAGGCACAAGTTTTTCTCTGGAGCCAGCCCTGGCAAGTGGTGACAGGCAGATCACATCCAGAGGTTTATTCAGAGGATTTAATCCAGAAGATTTCTCCAGGCAGTTCCAGGACTAGTAGGGGAAGACACTGTAGCACTAGCGGGGAAGAGAGAGACAGAGGGGAGACAGGACCATCTGTTGCTAGGTCTCTCAGTCCTAAGTTTGTATTAGCAGCAAGAACTTGACCATGGCAAAGCACGACGACAGACTGTAGCCTGGCCTGGCTGCCGAAGCCAGAAAATTCAGCAGGTAAGTTACAAGCAGAATTATCTAACACATTACCTAAGAAACCAGACTTCCTGTTCCCTCAGAACAGACACAGGAACACACCACTACACACACGGGAAGCCAGGAGCACAACTCAGATAGTAATTTTAGTACAGGGCTTCAGAGCAAATAAAATACCATTAAGAAAGCTGCTCACATGCCAAAAGGCAGGAGGGTACACCATAAAGAAAAAGCAGGAACTCCTACAACTGAACAAATGCTGCAACTGTTGGCACATAGCAATGTTTGGAGAGCCTCAAAGCCTGCTGGTCTCACTCACGTTTCACACTCACATCCAACTCAGAGCCTCAACTAACCTTGCACAACAGGAGTCATCATCCTCTTCTGCTGATAGGCAGCCATAATACTGTTTGCAGTTGAGTTGGGCCCCAGGACCTGTATGAAGAGGCAATACCCCTGTTTCAACCTGCACAAAGCAAGGCTAGGAACAGGAATACCTCGAAAGTAAACTCTGCTGTTAGTCTCCAAAAGCATCAGCAGCTGCCTGCAGGAGACCTCACAGTACAAAGAGACCAGTAACATCTCAGAAGTTAACAAAGAGGCAGAAAGAGTGAACTGCTTTTGGACAGCTTCTCAGGTCAGAGAACCCTCATTCCAGCACGTACTTCTTCACTGTAAGTGTCATTACCTGGCAGGACTACTTTCATTACAGTTCCCACAATATTTAAAGTTCATTTGAGAGTCTCAGCTCCCTGTCACATAGAACAGTTTTAATCTGTCCCAAGTCTTGCTAATTGGTAGTTAGGGAGAAGATATTGGGGAATACCTTGTGTTCAACACAAACGCTCAGAAGCTTTTTATTAGAAATAAAGGCTTTTACTTCGGAAGGGAACTAAGTGAAGGCCTTGTGATGTTCTCGTTACGCTGAAGTTTAGAAGGCTGGCATAACCTTCTTTTTCCAATATACTCCTTAGGATCATGGAAGCATAGAATGCTTTGGGTTGGAAGCGATCTTCAAAGCTCACCTAGTTCCACCCCCCTGCAGTGAGCAGGGACACCTTCAACTTGATCAGGTTACTCAGAGTCCCGTCCAACCTGACCTGGAATGTGTCCAGGTATGAGGCAGCTACCACCTCTCTGGGCAACCTGTGACAGTGTCTCACCAACCTCAGTGTAAAAAATGTCTTCCTTATCTCTAGGCTAAATCTCCCCTCTTTTAGTTTAAAACCATCATCCCTTGTCCTGGTGCAACATGCCCTTCAAATAGACTGTCCCCATCTTTCTGATAGGCCCCTTTAAGTACTGGAAGGCTGCAATAAGGTCTCCCCAGAGCCTTCTCTTCTCCAGGCTGAACAACCCCAACTCTCTCAGCCTGTTCTTACAGCAGAGGTGTTCCAGCCCTCTGATAATTTCGTGGCCTCCTCTGGACCCTCTCCAACAGGTCCATGTCGTTCCTCTGCTGAGGACTCTGGAGCTGGATGCAGTACTCCTGAGGTGTACTGTGCTTCAGACTAAATTGACCAGTCTGCTACCTTTTCACTTCACACCACCAGGCTGGATAAACACTACTCCCATACATAAAAGCTGTGCTAATACTTCAACCATCAGGTCTAAAAAAGAAAATAGTGATCCTATGTTCTAAAAATTGCTTAAGATAGAGCTTACAAAAAGAAGTCACCACTATGACAAGGCAACACAAGCCTTACGAGACCTCATCATGTCCAACCTGGCAATCAGCTCAAGGGACACATCAAGCTATTCCTGTTGTGCACATCTAGAGCATACTGACTTGGCAGGTGCTGCACAGATTATCTGTTTGACCTCTGCAGAAAAAAGCAGATGTGGAAAGCCAGGGAAAAAGACTCCAGACTCTTTGCTGGAGAATGCAAAATATTGTTAAATAGTGAAGGGTACTGGAAATGAGCACAGACCAGGTTGACACAGCCCTGCTGCAGGTCTGGAGTCCAGATTTCTGGGATTGAGGCCTCCATCAACTGCAAAACCTCTTCCAGGATTTGATGCAGCACCCCAGCTTGCTCGTTATAACCAAACAGCACAAGTTGCTTCAGAAGGATGTGTATGTCTCCTGCAGGAGGGAAAAGAAGCAGAAGCAATAGCAATATACACAAGTAGGCTGAACAAACAGCTGTAATCCTCTGGTATCTGGGCACAGGAAGGGGAGCAGCAAATCAAAACTGGTTCCATTCCTACCCAGCCCCTACAGTGCCCAAGTAAAAATGCGAGACAAATCTGCCACGGCACTGACAGGGCCTCACGTGTCTGCTCCTGACTTCAAAGGTGGACAGCTCACACTATTATGTGTTCTTCCAGGCTCAGAGGCCCATGAACTAAACCGAAGTCCAACACAGATGGTTCTCTCCCCAGCACATCAATTAAGAACAAGAGGAGGCACACTGCCTCAGCTATTCTCACAAGCTGCAGAGTGGATTAAGATCATCGAGTGTCATACCCTTCACAGTCTCAACAGCACGAATGTTTTCTCCCAGGGCTTCCACAAGGGCCATATCTTCAAAAGGACTCCCTTCCTTCAAGCTGTATCTCTTGCGCTCAGCCTTGCGCCGGTTCTTTGAGGATCGCCTGAAAAGGAGGATGCTTACTTACAGTGTGCACAACAGGATTAAGTCTAACAGGGTAAGTCTGAAGGAGCATCGACAATGTGCATGAAACTCGTTACTCAAGTCCCTACTCTTTCCAGTGACAAGAGACTGCACATAAGCTTATGTATCCTTGTGTCTGTTTTCAATGCTGCTCAACCAACATCCTTTGTGGTCTGAAACACCAGTCAGTAGCTGGTCTGTTTCTCTGCTTCAAAAGGGACTGCTCTGTGTTCCAGCAAGGTTAAAGCATTGCTCTAAGCACAAAGCAGGGGAAATTGTTTGGCAGTAGTAGCTATCAGGCAAAGCTGAGCTCCGCTTAAAACAATTTGGTGCTAGGGTCTGTGCTTGCCTGTGCACATTTTCATTTCTGCTACCTGCATAAGCTGTGCACTACTACAGTTCAGAGCCTACCCACTATCACAGGAAAGCAACGTCTGATAATAGGCCTGTACTAGTTGCTTCATGTCCCCAAACGATCAGCACACTGACACAGATATGCTGAATACTAATACCGCATTCTGTTCCTCTTTTCATCTGGGCTACAGAGAGCACCCTAAAAAGTCCACACTTTCCCTGCACTGTATTTTTCCCCATTTCAGCTAGGGAATTCAGAAGCTGCCCCACAGACTACACCAGCCTCCCACACAGCCCAGCCCACCCCACCCTGCAGGGCAGCTCACATTCTTAAGGGCACAGTTGGCCACTATGGGAAGACATCGGTATTAAGATTTAGTAGCAACCCCCACCCATAAGTCCAAAACCTAGGACAAAGAGCACAAGCCACGCGCACAAGCTGTTAAGGTTTGAGGAGCTCTGCCCATGTTCTGTGTCGAGCTTCCTACAGCCAGCTATTCTGGCAAGACACCCAACCCCCACAGAGCTGGCTCCCGCCCAGAGTCTGTGTTCACAGCTCCTCTGCTGGGCACTCAGTTCCTGTTGCACTAGTAGCTTCCGGCATTTTATCCCTCCCAGTAAGAGTTAAAATAACCAGGAAATGCCTGTAATTAGAGCAGCTTCAAGGCACCCACAGCTTCAAGGAGGAGCATGCCAAGCATGAGCAAGCTGCCCTCCCACAAATGCTGATGCCACGGCAGCCACTACCTACTCTGGAAGCAGATACCTACGCTGATATTCTTGAATTGCTCTGTGAGTATTTGCTGTTCATGTTGCTGGCTGTCACAACACTGCTGGTTTCAGAGCAAAGATCCAATTCTGGGCAATTTGGCATTTCATAATCTGCAAAACATGTTAACAACTGTCATAGTATGGAAAAAGGTCACAGTTATTCCAAGCTGTCTCGCTGGGTAATCTGTGTAGCTTGTTGGCGAAGCAGCTGGGGACAGATTCATTCCACCTGCTGGCATTTTGGAGACTTACAGCTCTCAACACCACTGAGCCAGCACACGAAAAGAAACATCAGTTGTGAGAAGACGAACAGCAGCTGTGAGAAGAAAACTGCTTCTCTGGCCTGGTGGGGATTATTATGGTATTAAGCAGCACATGCAGAGGGATGACAATCTCAGTGCAGCAAATGTGGACCAGGACAAAGCATCTTGCTTTCAGAAAACTTCCCTGAGCCTGTGTGAGCTGGCAGGTGAATATGCCTAGTCAGTACTCAGCACAAAGGACACGCTGAGCACTGTCTGACCCAGCCAAGCTGGCACTGTGGAGACAATGCTGTGTCATTGCGTCATTTTGAAGAGCTTTCAGGTGCATTTTGATCCCATGAAAGCTGTGACACAGACAGCACTGAAAATAAAGCTGTCTTTACAGAATGAGCAGGGTCAAACTATCATGGTCCAGGAACGCTTTGAGGAGGGAGTGAGAAGAATGCTGTTCTATTGCTGTAGATACCTCCGGAGCTAGAACAGAGTGCAGTTCCACCGGGGGAAATGGAAACCACAAAGAAAAAGATGATCACAGTTACTTAAGTGGGAGAAAGTCACACGTATTTCAATACCAACCCTGCAGGCTCTCACAAGCCTTCTCCTTCAGCTCTCGGACCACTTGCAGGCGACTCTTATGGCGAAGAAATGCTGTTTTCTGAGATTCTAGGAAGATCAGTTGACTTTTCTGAGCTGCTCAATAAGAAAATCAGAATATGAAAACATTTGTGCAAGAGAACTGGAAAAGCACTTTTTATACAAAAGTTTGAAGGAGCACTGTCCCTCAACCAGCTCAGAAGTCAGGTCAAAAGGACTCAAGTGGAAGGAAATGAAAAGCATTTAATACAGGAGCCACCAAACACCTGGGGCGACCTGGATGCACAGTGAATTAACCTGCCAGAAAAGTAGTTTTTTAGAACAAGAGTCTGTTTCTGATACAGAAAGAGCAGAAAGCTCTGTGGCCAAATCTCTTTACATTAATTAGGTTCAAATTAAAGAAAAACAAAACCCCTCAACTCATAAAGCCTACTGCCCATAGCATGAAAATGAAAAACAGCCAACAGCCTTCCCTGGATGGAAGGGAGAACACAGCTAGCAAATCATATTTTCCAAAACCAGTCATAAAAGCTTTTATAGGTAAGCCAGTATTTTCTTTGTCCATACTCTGCTGCCACATGTGCTCTGGTACAAGGACTGTCCTCTTTGTTCATGGACATGCAGACACAGATCACTTTGCAGTTTGTGACTGTGGGTTCCGGGAAAGCTCAAAAGGAGCTTGTCTAAGCTAAAAAGAGCCCATGACACTGCAGGGCTACAAGCTGCATTGAGTAGAGTCAAATACACCAAACTGGGCAGCATTAGCTAGGCAGAATCAAAGCATCCTTCCATGCAGCTTCCAGTCCTGGAGTGCTGTGACTTCCCTCAAACACAATAAAGAACTTCTTCAGCCTCTACAGCACAGAGAAGTCTCAGATTCTTGCACAGATTCACCTTCCAGAATACCAGGTCTGAAGTTGGTCTCCAAAAGATCCAGTCTATCGTTCTTGTGAATCTGGATCAGGGAAAGAAAACAAGCCATGATTTAAGGATTTAGCCCAGATCCCATCTCTCTTGTTCTTGCACTCTAAACAAAGTATTTCCACTCTGGTCCTTGTGCTATGAAATGTCTTACCAGTCTTAAAGCCTCTTCCCAGAAAGCCCCTTCTAAGAGCAGGAGAACAGCCTCTTCATAGTCCTAGAAAGAAAGAGCAACCACATACTGCTACTGATACACACTCAGGTAGCACCTATTCAGATGCACGTCTGTGCAGCAGTAACACAGTCAGGACAGGACAACGCTACAGGGCCAGGTTCTTGGACATACTGACATAAACCCCACAAATGATGTTCCTTCTCCTAGGCTGAGGGGAAATCCCTACTGAATTCTGTGCTCCAGCCCTCATGCCAAAGCAGAGTCAGTCTGACGAGTGGAAAAACTCAGGGGCACAACACTCTGCTCTTTCCAAGACAGCCCGCAGCACAGACTGTTTTGCTGTTAGCATGCACGGAGTCACACTGGTCCAGGAGAACAGAGAAAACACAGATGGTGAATCTCTCTGACAGAGGCTATTAGTGGGGCACAAGACAGGAGGATGATTACATTACCTGAGCGTACTGCTCCAGGAGTATGGCTGCTTCTGCATATTTTCTCTGTTCAACTAGTTTTCCTACAAGAAAAGGTGGAGTTCAGCTTTTCAGAAGCACCTGGATTTTGTGCCACAAAGCTGCTCACACACTTACTCAATCTGACCAGTAAAAATAAGGACAGTCTGATGCCAAGAGTTCATTAACTTGCAACTTCATCATCCAGTTGCTTTTGAAATTACTAGTGCACGTCCCTCAAGGCAAGCTGAAGAATGCTTTCCCCCCGGTCTGAGACAGAAATAGTGAAGAGTTTCTTAAGTGGATGGGGCCAGGATGCGAAAAGGAAACCTCTCTTGAAAGTGTCAGTGTATCACAGCCTTGCTATCTGCAGGGAGCGCTTTGCTGCCTGCTCTCTGTGGTACGGATGGCACCCAGGACTAGCCTGTGGGATTCAGGGCTTCCAGTTCCCTGAAAGTCAGAACCAGCTATGGCACTGGTTAGTGTGCTAGGATGCAGTGTAAGAGAGCAAGTGGTACACAACACCAGAAAAAAATCAAACTGAACTACCCAAGCAAAGCAATCTCATCCAAGACAGCTTGGGTCTGCTTATTTCACTAAATTACAGCTGTGATTTAAGAGGAGCACCAGAAAAAATACTGAAGGCAAGGCATGAAGGATTCAAATCACATTAAATGACAGAAAAGGAAAATACTGATATCCAGCTCTGGAAGACTACACTCCCATGTTCTCTCTGTATAAGCGCGCGCCTCATAAACTCTGCCTGTGAGTAAGGCAGCAGTCAGGATGATGTTCCATTTCTCCTGCACATGCCAGGTCCAAAACACATTTCACGCGTGCAGTCTCCTAAGTCCTAGACAGCATGAAGTCTGAGACCAGCTTCCTTTTTCTCCTGCAATAGGACATCCCATAGCCTTACATGTACCAATTGGTCCTAGGTGCTAGCAGACTTTAAGGAGAAAACATGAAGACACAGCTCTGAATTATCCAACAGCCTTTAAGGTCTGTGGCTAGGCACAGTACTTATGTCAATGATGTCTAGAGGCCTCTAGACACTTCAAAGAACCTCCATTCCCTGAGGTTAACGAAAGGTCACAAGAAAAAAGTGCAAGAAACTGTCAGAATGGAGCAGCCAAGGCCACAGCTAGCTTGGCAACTCCTGGGCACTCAGCTCCAATGTCTTTTGGTTCCTTTGAGAAACAAAGGTAACCTGCAACCACACAGACTCTTGGGAAACATGGGATCTTGTCCTCCCTTTAAGAAACACTGCTGAAGACTGAGGTTTTCACTACATTTTAGGAAAAATCAAAATGAACCAAAAATAACAGCAGCCAGTTTTGGTCTGTGCATTTCCACCTTCAAGGCCTACCTGCCATGCTCCGTGCCAGGATGGACAGCTGATCCTTTGTGTAACCAAGCCGTGATGCCATGCACAGGGCTTGCTGCCAGCTGCCACTGTTCTGAAAAGCATCAAGTGCTTTTGCAAAGATGCCAGCACGAGCAAATATCAATGCAGCCTGTTCATAGAGCTGCTTCTGAATCAAGTACTCCCCATATGCATCACTGATATCCTGCAAGAAAGGGACAAAAGAAAAATAAAAAATCAGCTGTAGAGTCAGTCCTCCATTAGTAAAAATAAAGTGCCCATCAACAAAAGCCTATTTCTCCCTCCCCCAAGAAACCTCCAGGCATGATGTTCCTACCCGATTTTGAACTTCATATGAAGCCAAGGGGTTGATGATTAGCGTTGAGACATTTCACAGAGCTAAAGCAAAAGATGGGGGGGGTACCTAACACTTCAAGCCAAAGGCTGGGCAAACTACACACCACAGGAAATCAGCCCCTTCTTCCCCCCACACAAGTGGTTTTTCTTAAAAAGTATCTCCCTGAACCAACTTGCTCCAGGAGTCAAACTCTGGCACAAGGGAGGATACTAGCCCTGCAACTCTATAGGCACAGGCTCTTGTGAATCAATATCCTGAGCTTCACTACACTATTCAAAGCTCACAATGTCTGTCAGGAAGGGGTGGGTAGATTTGACCAGAAGAATACAGAAAGAATACAGAAAGACCTCCAATGAGCCAGTCAGGAACAGACCTTCCTCTGGTCCCTGAGGAAGAGTCTCTCTGAGAAAAGAGTCCTTTCTCCTTTCACCGTGTAGCAAACAGACTGAGTTTCTGTATTTCCCCTCTTACTTCTTCATCTGCTTCTTTTACAAAGGCTTGTGTGTTGTGTATTTATACAATATCTATATTATATTATTATTAAATCCATTCATTTACATTTTAACTCAGCCCTGGGCAAGCTAAAGCTCAGTAACATTGACACTAACAAGGGACACTAGATGCTATGAAAAAACACATCTACAAGCGCCCCAAGCTCTTAGCACTCTTCAGAAGTTTAAGGATAACAAAGTGTCCCCACACATCCTCCAAGAGCCAGACTGTACCACAAAGGTCAAGATAGGAAAAGAAGTCTTTCTGCGGTAACCCGAGTTCTCCAGCACATCACAAGATAGTGCAGCAGAAACCAGCCTTCCAGGTGCATTCCTGGCCACAGCATCAAAGAAATAAAAGCCACTCCTTTGATTATCAGACCTCTCAGAGTCACTACTGAGAGTCATTCCAGCTATTATCTCAGAGGAGGGTCTCAGACAACACAGAAATAGCAATCACCTGCAGAACTCAAATGTGAGCAACTACCATCTTATTCCTACCCTCACACAAGGTGCTGAGGATGTCAAACACACATGTGAGAGCATAACAAACTCACATGCTACAGTGTCACCTGCTTACCCACCTTGTACTCCTGAGTGCTAGAGGGGTACAGCTTCAAGGCCTCACAATACTGATTCTGGTCCTTCACCAAGTTCAGAAACTCAGAGAAGTGTTCAGGACCTGCAGAAATAATTTATTTTTCACAGCAATAAAAGAGGAAGCACATGGCTCTGTGGTTCACAGGCAGTCTGGGTACACTGTATTAAGAAGCAGCTAAAAGTGCTCGGGTGGAAGAGCAGAAAAGCACCTATTCTACTAATATAAAATCAAGGTGTTCACTTCCTTGAGGTTTGCTCCAGTTTTGCCGGTAATATTAACTGAGGACACGTCACCTGCAACATTCAAGGTGTTCACTTCCTTGAGGTTTGCTCCACTTTTGCCGGTAATATTAACTGAGGACACGTAACCTGCAACACGAACAAAACAAGAATTATGCTTCATGATCAGTGAGCAGCAAACATTCTCCCGCTTTCACCCTGTGCCAAGCTACACTGTGAAAAAAATGTAGCAGAAGTTAACCATGCACTACCAGGAGGGAAGATGACCTTGTGTGATCCTTCTCTTTCTTCAGCTATCTCCGCTCAAAGGCTCTCTAAAATGTAATGTATTTATTTCTCCTTAGAGTTGTTGCATGTGCAGGATACCTACCACATTTGCTGAGGTGCTCGAGAGCTTTCGTGTATCTCTTCAAGTGTCTGTCTATTGTGTATCGCTGATAATTGGTTTCCATTTTCCGGAGGGTATTTAAGAACGGCAAGTATTCTTTTGGGTCCTGCAAAGAACAGTGAAAACTACAGTTAAGCTAATCTGGCAAGATCCTTATTTGCCACCATCTTCATCGACACACAACCTCATATTTGAAATTGTATGATAATACACTAAAAAAGCTTCTTTTGGTTTGTTTTTTTTTTAAATATAAGCCACCTTAAAGAATCAATTCTGTACATGCACTCTTGCCAGGAATGACTAACTTAGATTACCAGGCTCCCACAAGGACTTCCACAGTATCTAAAGGCTGATGACATTTAAAATTGAAGGCTCTGTATCGTACCAAATACTGTTTTCTATTAGCTACTATCTTGCATAAATTTGCAGCTGTAGAGCTGACCGTTTTCCCCCACACCAAAGGTCATAACAGGAATAGAGTGTTTGAACTGACAGACAGCAGGCTTTGCTGTAACTTTAGGAAACTCTGAAGATCCTGATGAGCATCTCCATTCAGAGACTTCAAGTTAAGCCTGCTGGCACATACACACTATTATTGTGGCCACCACCAAATAAATGAGAATCAAAAGCGTACAGAACTGGGAACATAAGGCATGCAGCCACAACACTTCAGACCACAGCCCCTCCCTTCCCCAGAGCTACTTTGCCGTGCTGCTCTACAAGAGCCCTATTTCACCTTGAGCATAAGCAAGTTTCCAAAGCTGTGCTCAAGAAATACTTAGGGATGCAGAGACATGCCACCTTCCCAGCATCATCCCAAGCACACATAGGATGTCTGAGCAACCGGAATCCTGACTGGGTAGAAAGCCACGACTAACAAGACACATGGGCTGATCCAAAGGAACCTCTGAGAAAGCAGAAAAACAGTTTGTTGGTTGGAACTGTAAGCCAAGACCTTTTGAGACTTTTCTGCCACCATGACGACTAAATCAAAGTCATATGTTCCCAAGGAATAATCATACAATTCATTGACATCCACAAGGAAAAGCAGGTACTTCAGTGCTTCTTCAGCACTCACAGCTTTGACATCTGGAGTAATGCTTTCTGTAACAAGATAAAGAAGCGCACAATCAGTTACACCACCAGCAGTGGAACCCCACTCTGAGGAAGGGATGCATTACCAAGCACACCCTTGACACCAGACAGGAATCATCAAACTAACGGTTTGCTCTGTCTTGCAGGAGGGGTTACTTTGCCATTCTTGGGCAACTTCAAGGACCAGCCCAAGCATAGTAACTGCTCAAGTGTGCAACAGTGGTAAGTCAGAAGTATCAGCACAGAAAAAATGCAAAGTTTGCCAGCTGGAGATACTGGGACTCAGAATGCCAACCTCCTATTCCATGCTGTGAGAACTAGAGTTCTGACCTGAAACTAAAAACAGCTCCAACTCTGGACTATCTGCTGACATGCTGAAAAAACCCGATGAGCTGAGAGCACGCAGAGCAGCTTATCTTAGCTGATATGCTGCTGTTCCATTAACACACAGCTAGTTTCAAGTACATTTCTGTTTTCTGTCTGATTCCATGAACAGCCACCTTAAAATAACTAACAATGAAAGTTTCTGCAGACTACCCGTTTTCAACACTTTTGAGTTCCTGATATACTACCTCGAAGATCATGAACCTTCTGGAGAGCAATTTCCAGTTCTGGAGGACTTTTCTTTACATGTGCTGTCAGTATTGACAAACAGTATCTGAAGAAAACAGAAGCAGTAAATGAAAAAGTGAGAAGGCAGAAATGCTGCTTATTCCTATTTCAGTTAGTTGGTGCAAGTCTTACTTCACATTTCAGGAAAAAAAAAAGAAATCAAAACAAACTAAAACCTAGCCAGGTATCTCAATGTTTTTTAAAGAAGGCAGGAAAAATGGGTTTCTATAGCCCGCATGTTTCCCTAAACATATCACAAGACTGGATGTATGTTTTAAGTAGAATGAGCTTCCTTACAAAGCAAGGCAGCATAATGGAGAAAGAACACCCTCTCTGAAAACTAAGATAGCTGGATACCGTTTTCCAAATCAAAATTTGGCATGAAAATGGTCTTTCTTACTTATACAAGGAAAGCTTTCTAGGGGTTTATTTCCACTTTCATACATTTCGCATGTACTATTTCAAAATGGCCTTCCCAGCTACGGGGGTGCTTGTCTCTTCCAAAATAGTTTGCTGAGAAGTGCCTACAGTTTCAGGGTCCAGGAGCAAACCAGCATCTGTTGCTTCTCTATCCATTGTTTCACATACAAGCTGCCAATGGTTTACCACTGCTTCACTAACCACTGTTATCCTATTTTCCCACCCTTTACTCTTGATGGTGTTGATTCATCTGAGGAGGATGGTTACCAAAAAGCTAATAATTCAGAAATATGCAGTTGAGATTTATAAAAGTAATCCAGTCTCTAATGAAACAGCTGAGATGTTTCCAAAAGGCCAGGTGCTCCAAAAAGCCAGCACTGACCTGAGTTGACATGGCCTTGCTCATGTCTCTCTGTTCCCTACGCCACACAGACTGTTTTAAAACAGAGGGTATTCTTAAACCCTTATTTTATCTATATAATATCTATTACTTTAATTCTTATAGTATGAAGTTGTTTTGCTATCTGTGGAATTATTAGATGTTGTGGTTTTCAGGACGGCATCCTCAGCAGATAGAAGGTATGGCTATGTAAGTCTCAGGGAGCACAGGCTCACCTCAGAGATCTGAAGCAAAATAACTGATGTTAAGGGCAGCTTTGCTTTCTGCAGATGACTTACGAGAAATCTCTGTAGTGTTTTTTTCACCTACAAAAGAAAATGCTCACTTTTGAGGGTCAATGTGTTCCATGGCAACTCTCATCACATCACATATGAGGTTTACTTTTTTCTGTTCAGGATGCTGGAGTGGTTGAGCATTACTGCCATTCGAAGATGGGTACATAGTCTTTGTGAAATCTTCTTCTCTAAATAAAAACAGAATACCAGCACAATCCGTATCACATAGCCCAACACAAAGACAATAACATTAAGAAATATAGAGGCATGAAGGAAATAACTACTCAAAAAACAGCTCATATGTCACTCAGTACTGATGCACAACCTGCCACACTACCAGAAAGCTCTCCAACATATCTCATTGTCCCAACTGATTCTCAGCCAAAAGAGACATTGGGGAAAAAAGAAAAAAAAAAAAAGGTCAGAACAATTAGTTTAGTTGCACAAAAATATCAGAAGGCAAGATTTTCAAGATACAGCTGTCTTCTACTAAATCCACTACCAGGATGCTGAGCTCAGAGCATTTCTGAAAATTAAGCCATTTGCTTTTATTTCTAAACAAAGACTTAAGGTAAGGCCAAAACTGAAAATAAACCAGAATGGCTAAGTGATAGCTGCAGCTCCTAAACAATTACTTACTTCAGCAAGCTTGATAAGTGCTAAAACTACTTATGCCCTAAAGCCCCTTGTCACTCAGCCTTTGAGAAAGAAGATTTGGGCATCTAAGCAAGTATCCTGGCCTCAGGCTTCAGATAAGCAGTGCTGTCTGGATCCTCTTTATGACAGAACCGAACTTGCTCTGCTCACACTTACCCCTGCACAGCAAACCAACAAATGAGTCTAAGCAGATTATTCCTTGCTGGAATAATCTAATGGCTGTCTGCAAACTGAACTCCCAACAAGGCACGCTGACTGTCCCTGAAACTATTGCGCTTACTTGGGTCTTTATGACCCAGCACGCCAGGTTTCTGACTGATTTGTTGTAGCCACATTGAAAAGCTGTCGATATTTTGTCAATACACTACCACTGATTACATGCATGCTTCCATTTGCAGAATTATATATACTCACTTCAGTTCTGTGAAAAACAAGTTGATATAGTTCACAGAGTCTATTTGCCTGATAAAGTTTTCTGCATTTTCCAGAAATACCTGAAATGAGTAAGAGTATTACTGCTGTTATTCTGAAAGAGTACATTAGGTACAAGAGCAAATTCAAAGACCTTCATGAATGTACAAGATGAAGGAAATGCTAAATCCAATCTGCATGCATGAGCAGCCATCTCTGCTAAAAGCAGAACTGACAGCACCACCTACTCCTTTGAGCCCACTGCTCTATTTCAATGAATTCCAGACTAGACGGGTATGGAAACAGCACAACAGAACTGGGCATACTTGCCTTGGGATTGTGGTCATAGAGAAGATTGAGGTTGATTCGCAACTTCCTCATACACTGAAATGCCTCCCTGAACATAAGCCTGGAGGAATGAGTCAAATGGGATAGTTTACACAGTGGATAGGTGCAAGATCTACAAATAAAATCAACTGACTAGAGGTAACCCCACCCCCGCCCCGGGCAGGGAATAGCCTAGCAGTAGATGTGTAGATTGCCTGCCAGAAAAATTGTGCAAGGCCCATGCTGTTCACTGTCAGTCTCTGCTAGGCTGAGGAAGCAATACAGGCCTTGAATTATTTTCTTCCTATCTCAAAAGAGAACTACATTTCAATCTAATGGACCAACTTCTGTTTCGGAAGACTTCAATGAAAATCAGTTAAACAAATAAAACATGAAAACAGTGAACTTTGATCATGTAGTGACTGACATGTCTGGAGAAAGCAGCAGACAAAGATTTCTCCCACCCACCCTGTCTCAGCACACATACAAGTCACATGGAAGCGGTGAACTGAGAGGCATCTGGGACTGCTGAAAGCCGAGCTTCTATCTGGTAGCCCCAGAAACAGTTTCATTCCCAGTAATTTCATCCGAGTTTACCCTCCCTGCTTTCTCCAGTACAACAAGACAAGGCCAGCCTCTAACGGCTCAGACTGGGTGAGGAAAGACCAGAACACACCAATGCCATTTACCTGTCCAGCCACTTCCGAATCTGGGCAAGCACCAGCGCTCGGTGGTGAACTGTCTCCAGATTTCCTCTTGGCATCTGTAATGCAAGATCCACACCACTATTTAATGGTAGTTACTCTGTGTACATCAAGAGAAGAGTGAGGACTGTCCAGTTTTCTAAGCCTGTCTGCTACTCGCATGGGCCTATTTGTTCACTTCAAAGGATGTGCAATTTCAATGACTGGAAAAATATCCGGAAACTCTCTCAGCTCGGAAACATTCCTTCCTCAGGAGGCTGGCCTCAGCCAGGCAAGGCCCAGAACAACCTGATCAAGCTCTCAGGTTAGCCCTGCTTTGAGTAAGATTTTGGGCTACAAATCTCCAGAGCTGCCTTGCAAATGACATCCCTTTCACTCTGTGAGCCTCTGCTGGTTCTGAAGAGTGAGCTCAGCACTTCAGACAAACTTCACACCAAGGTTAATGGAGGGCTGCCAACAAACCTAGCAAGTACTAGGAGGTGGTCTGAGATTCACTGTGAGAGGCCACAGCAAGTAGCTCTACGCTACTTCAGCCATTAGAACCGCCCTTCCCAGTTCTGTACATCCCCAGCTGCCTGTGCTGAATCTAATTCCCACAGGCACGCTCAAAATCCTGCTGCATCCAGCCAGGCAACTGGGGGATTTGTGAAGCCCTGCACTGAGCTGCAGCAGTAAACGGAGCAGCTTTGCAGCACTTCGGCCAGCTGCCGACTGAGACAGTCCCCTGACACCACCCGATCAAGCAGAGCACTGACCTGCAGCACCACCTTTGTGTCCTGGGGCACAACGGTGACAATACGCGAACCTCTCTCCACCCTGCGCAGTGTCTCACTGTTGGGTGCAGCACCACCACTCAGGCCAGCCTGAAGAGCTGAAGAAAATGTGTTTTATCAGCTGACATGGCACACCGCAGTGCAGTGCCCCAGTCAGGCTTTCCTATGGGGTCCTGCAAGGTTGTACTGGACCAACTGAGTCAACAATACATCAGCGATCTTCGGCCGTTCCAGACACGGAGATGACCTCTTAGGGCTAAGCACTGCTGTACGTGAAGTAGAGATATGTCCTCTACCCCACTGGATCACAAACCTCAACATCAGATGAGGGAAGCACTGAAAAATGTAAAGGAGCAATAATTGTCATTCTGCCTTTCCCAGGGTCTTCATACACCTCATAGCCAGATGCCACCAGAAACTCTTTCTACTGGGATCCCTTCTCTTACCATACACTCTGACAGCACACAGCCCTTTCTTCTTCTGGATGTGGATGGGAGGGAGAGAATGCAGGACTAAGCTGTTGAAAACAGTGAAGGGAAAACAACTACTGGACAAATGCTGCTCCCTGGAAGGAGGATGTGATACACAAAGCCACTCCCTTTGCCCCTTGCTCTCTGATAGATTTTTGAAAGCAGCTCTCTTCCTCCATCTCTTAAGCAGTTGCTCCGACTAATCCAAATACAGCAGGTTTGGATGTGAAAAATGGGGACACCTTGTGGTTCCAAGACAACAGCCATGCGCTGTCAGCAGCAGGCAGCCCGGGCTGGCATTTACCTTTCACTGATATATTCTTCAAGCAGAAGCACTGACAGGTGTGGGAGTTGGTTGTCACCAACAAAAACTCATTGTATGTTGCAAATGAGGTGATGTTGAAAGCGACCTGTAGAAAAATGATGAAGTTCATCGCTGTATAGAGCGGAACAGGAAAACTGCTTTTGGCAGAGGAAAAGGGGATGTAAAGAGGGGCAAAAACTTCAGTACCTCAGTATCATTAACAAAAAACCGGCATCGATCTGTGAGGCCCAAGATCACCTCCTGTAAACAAAAAGGATGGTAAGTGTAAGCGTTGCGACCTCCAGTGTTTCACAACTAGCACTGACTAGCACTGGATTGAAGTACCTTACAGTTAGTTAAAGAGTACCTCATGTGAATGACTTAGAGCAGCTAGACAGGAAGTTATGCAACCTCTATACCAGGAGCGCTTACTTAAGTGTCTTTAAACAATTCTGGCTGGAAACCCAGCTTTACAGGTCTACCCTATAACAGAAACTCAGCAGTCACAAAACAGAAGCGGAAACCACACCAGATAGTTTAGCTTTTTATTCATAAGTGTTTTGTCCAAAATACCACAGGAAAAGCACTAGTACAGAGCAAAGCAGCTCCATACAGCATTCACTTGGATGTACGCTAAAGGAAAGAAACTCTGAAACTACCAGCGAAATAGCTAGTTGTTCCTTAAGCTGCTGTAATTATCAAGAAACCATCATCAATAGGAAACACCAGTAGTAGGAGATCTGCAGTACCTCAGCCAAGCCATATTTGCTAATAGGACAAGTTCAGATAAAACAGCAAAACGCTGTTTTCATGAAGAGCAGGGCAGTGAATGATGGAAATTTTAAATCCAAAATTTCTTGCTATGCAATGACATTATTAATTGTATTCATAGAATGGGAAGATTGGGAGTTAACTGCAAGCCATCTGAAATGCTCTAGAAGACAAGGAAAGATACGCTCTCAGCTCTGCATAGGGCCTTAGAACGCTGTTAAGAAGTATCATTGGACCCACGTCAGCAGGTCATGGGGCACATCTGACACACACAGAAAATGAGTAGGGAATCCGAACTGCTCACAGTCTTACTTACTTCACCATTGATCCTTGTGATAGAAGTCTGCATGCAAGGGTACGGGAACTGAACAGCAGTGCCACTGCTAGTCCTCCAGGGCTCAAGGACTGGAGTAGACACCTCTGAAGAGTAAAGAAGATCAAACTGTTTTCCAGCTAAAGATTCAGATGTTACAACCATACTACATGTATCTCAAGAAAACCAGAGCTGGGGATAAGCTAAGCTATCTGACAGAGGAGAGGAATGCTGATACAAAAGTCCAGGACAGAGCAGACAAGAAGGTGGAAAATTCTAGAGGTTCAGCGGCACCTTTATTCTACTGTGGCACAAAAGAGAAGTGCCAAGGAGGTGGCAGTCACCGAGCACTTCTGAAATCACTAAACCAGTCACCTTTTTTTTTCAAATTGCAGGGTCTGAACAACGTTAACTGCTTTCCAACACAAATCACTAATTTTGCCCTATTTCTGAGAATAGAGGGAGCGTGAAAGGCAGGACCAGCTACCAGCAAGAGTCATCCATGTCCCCGAAAGTCAAATCATCTCATTAAACCTTTTGAGAAATCTGTAATAACTACACCTCAGAGCAGGTACTTTAATAGGGCTCAGCTTACCCCAGAGGTATTTCAGGATCTGTCCATCAGTCAGCTGCAGAGCTACAGTTTTGGTCACTGGGCTGCAGCACAGGCTAATCACTTCTCCGTCTACAGGCACAGACAATCTGGAGCAAGACACAAAACATCTGTCACAGCAGATTCATTTCACAGCTAGATCCTGCACTTCTTGTGGCAAGATGGAAGGATGCACATCTCCAGCATGGCCAGATACCTTGCCCCTGCAACTATCTTCTGCAGTCTTTTCACACCTATGTTAGCCAACACTGGCACCACAGAATGCCAGCAACTCTAGCCAATAAGCATTTGCGTAACTGTGCTAGTCACTGTCTGCACTCAGCAGTGCCCAGCCTCTTTTGTTCTCATCTACAGTTCATATGCCAATTGGCCTGTCTTTGCCATAGGAGTGCTGCACAAAGCAGCTCTTAGGATCCCTTTGGGAAGCAGATTTCTGTTCCACACGCGGCTTTCTTTTGTGATCTGGTTTTAGTTCAACTGATCCCACAAAGCCCAGCAGGTGAGGAGGAGGAAGACAGGAGTAACAAGGGCTACCAGTCCCTTTCTGGACCTCGATAATGAAGGGCAAAGGGTAGAATGGAGGAATTCAGTCCATGCGAGGGGCTGGAATTCAGCCAAAGGAACAGAGCTATGCTGTACTGAGACAGCCATGCTAGCATACACCCTCTTGCCAGGCTGTGTGTAGCAACTAGGACTACAGGCAAGTGCTGACCAGAACACAACTTCATGAGCTGTTTGGCTCTCCTGCAGGAAGAGAGCCAAATTCCCCAACCCACAGCCTCCAGGATGCATGGCTACTGAGAGACTTAATTCCTTCTAGGCACTGTCCAGAAGCACTCTCAGACTTCACCCAGAACTGACAGATCTCTAGTACCGTAAATACAGGTGCTCCTCTTCAGCTCCAGCCACGTGAGGCACCGCAGTCAGGTGGTGAAGGACAGACTGAGCAGCATGCTGACCTTGACCAATCACTAGGAAGCTGTCATCTGGCAGCCAGGTGAGAAATTTGAGCCCCAGAGGATTCGTCATGTCATTGTCATTGCTGCCCACATCAACTCTGTCAGAAAATAAGAGAGACTGGGATGCAAAGAGAACCTGATTTCAGTAGGCCACCTCTGTGGAGAGGTGTAGGTCTTCCTAGGCACAGTCTGGCTGTGGTTAGGGTTCCAGTGCTCAAACACACAGTGACCCAAAGCATGAATGCTCCCACAGGCTGGGCTGGACATAAAGGACAAGACATCACAAAGCCAAGAGCACCAGGCACAGGAAAGGCTCTCTCAGTGCAGTCACTGACTCAAATGAAACCATGTTATCTGACAACCTCTTCAAAATCCTGATGCAAGTAGTGAGAACTGTGATCTCTAAAACATCCAGCCCGGCACTACCCTTTTCTCTATACTACAGATTTATTAATTAGTTCTATATTACCTGTAGGTTTTATCCAGGTATGGTGTTTCCACAGCTGCTTTAAAGCCATTTCCACCCACAGCTCCAAGCCTGACAGTGGGGTCATTCTTTGTGCTCTGTCCTAGCAAACACACAAGAAAGCAGAGTTTAGAGATCCTGCAATGGAGCACCTTTCATCTGCATTCTTTTACAAAGGCAGATGCTACAGGAAACTATTAAAAAAAATCAGAAAATCCCATCCCTACATGTACAGCCAACACCTAATCCTTGTTTTACCCTGAGGAATACAGTTACCTTGTAACAGCACAAAACTAAGAGACAGCAGCAACAGTCTCTTGTCTCCCAGCACATTGAATATTACACTGTACAGCACACTGAATATGACACTGTATATAGGACTCCTTTGGGAATTGCTGGGTGCCTCAGAGAGATCCAAGGTAGGTATTTCCAGACAGTCTGAGATCCAATCAGGAACATGCCATCAGAACAGATTACACAGGGTATCGCTGCAGCCTACTCAAGCTGAAGCTAGGCAGGGGGATATTACCCAACTAGAGATGTAGGAGTCAGTTCCTTCTCCCATATAACAAGTGATAGGATAAGAGAAAATGGCCTCAAGTTGCACTACAGGGGTTTAGGCTGGATATTAGGAAAAATTTCTTTACAGAAAGGGTTATCAAGCATTGGAACAGGCTGCCCAGCGAGGTGGTGGAGTTACCACTTCTGGAGGTATTTAAAAGACATGAAGATGTGGTGCTGAGGGACATAGTTTAGTGGTGACCTGGCATTGCTCGGTTAATGGTTGGACTCATGATCTCAAAGGTCTCTTCCAACCAAAACGATTCTGTGATACTAAAGTCTTCAGAGACCATCACCCTGCCCTCAGGGTACTGCTCTCTGCGACAGAGGGCTTCCTTTAACAAGACAGTGCAATATGCTCTCACCATATCTGTACACAGAGATCTTGTTATCAGCGTCTAGGACAGCAATGTCTCCACTATGTTTGGAATCCGTGTGAAATGCAACCTGATTAACAGCCTGTTGGAGCCAGAGCTCATAGGTACACATGGGTGGAGGCACCACAGCATGCTGGAATGCTGTGACAAGCACTTTATCTGTGGAAGAAAAGAGAAAAAATCCCAAGCTGTAAATCCAAGCTGTAACCCAGTCCAAATGTTGGTGAAGCTCTTGTTAGGTTCTTTACTGAAAGTAGGAACAACAATACAGGAAAATATAGTTGCTGTACCCTTAGCAGTTAACTCTACCAAACCACAGGCCAAATACATGGTCCCCCTCACTAACAGCTTTGTAGAAACAGCAGCCAACAGAACATCTACCATAATCGCATCAAGCCTACATCCAAAAAGCTACACCACCTCTTCTGACCCTAGGGCTGCAGAGCAGTCCCACTGCTCACCTCCATCTATGACAGCCACGTTTGCCATATGCTGGCTATTCTCCCCCATCCCATGGTCTGTGGTCCAATGCCAGTCGTAGGAGAGGTAATGCCAACCCTGGCAGAGTACATGCAGTCTGTATGGGTTCTCTCGGTCCCACAGCAGTGACACCAGCTGATCTTCCTCCTTGCTACCAAAATGTAGACTTTGCTTCAGATACCAGTGATAGTTCCCTGTGGTCCACAGCTGAACTAAAGAAAAACAAATGGGTTACTACAGACTACTACTTGAGACACATCTCAAACTCTCGCCACCACGACTGCTCTTCCAGGGATGAGTTAAGTGCAATGAAAATAATAGTTCCAGCCTTCAGCCCATGGGCTGTGTCATGTAACACCCAGCACAATAAATCTTTACAACACACTTCATGCAAAAATGTCAATACTAAAATTTCTTGAGCTTCCCTTGTAAGAAAGCACATGTTTAACAAAGGGCTAACACCCTGAGTATTCCATTAACACCACTTCCAGTTAAAGCAGCCTGAAAGATGCTTTGAGCTCAGGCTGGACTACAGGTTCTTCCTGACCTGCACAGGGGTCTCACAGCTGTAGGTAAGCCTTCCCAGCCCCTCCTAACTTGCAGAGGAATACCCACTGCTAGCCACATCTGCAGGCAAGTGTAAAAGCCAGAGCCCCACACAGGGCCCTCACCATAGCTGTTTGGGTTGGAGCCTTCCACCTTCAGGTCTTCCAGCCATATAGCCAGGATGGTAGAATCTGCATTCCAAAGGAGTTCATTAGCCTGCAGAAACAAACATAGCTCTTACTGATACTGTTCCTCCTGTGCAGGAAGGGGGTATGCTCCCAAATGGTTTGCAAGACCACGAGTCACTCCTTATTTTGAATCATGTAAGGTGCCTGGGTTAACACACTAACAAGTGTATACTGTGTATTGCAAAGCTTCTGACAGCTGGAGCAGAGCATCCTAAAGTAGAACCTGTCACAGTGGTTCCACACAGCTGAGAGGCAATACAACCACAATGTGACAGCGGTCTTCTCTTTGCTTTCCTTGGCAGTGGGGAAGCATCTGCCAAAAGACCCCTCAGCACCCGAAATACCACCCTAGCAGTAGCTTCTAACTTCTCTTTTTTGGGATAATGTGAGTATTTCACCTCACTCTTGCAACTGCTGACATCCTGACCAGCATTTTTGAAGCATTTCCCTGGCAAAAGGTATACTGCAGCCAGAAGCACCCCTAGGCTACAATCCCCTGTACTTGTCTCTGTACTATGGGGCTGCAGAGTGCATTGCATTCTCTCCACAGGCTCCTTCACTATTCTCTTTTCAGGTCACCTTTTCCATTAGGATCAGCACTACTGTTAAGTTAAAAACTGCCTCCTTACGATCTTGGAAATATCTGGTCCTTCTGTCCATTACACACTAATCAAAGAAGTCCAGACACAGCACTTACTTTGACCTGCCCTTTTTGGAACGGGAGGGTGAACTCCCCATGAAGAAGTCCATTCTTCTCCAGGAAAACCACATCATGTCTGTTGGGTTTTTCTTGTGTGGATGCTATCAGGTTTCCAGAGGGCCTTAAAAAAGGGCCAAATAAAAAGTGGTTACTCACATAATCACTAGCTGTCATTTTAAATACCAATCACTATGCATTGTCTCCAGAGACATGAAGAAAAGGGCAGCAGAGTTTTCCTTACGAAAACTTAGTTCAGACAAAGTCATAGGTCCAGCGCAGGCATTTTCCAGGGCTCGTGACATCCTCAGGTGAGCAAGCAAATGTCAGCACTGGCAAAGGAACCTGTAACATTCCTATTTATACAGTTGACTTCAAAAGCGCTTAACACAGAGACTGTGCACAGAATCTATCACTTCTTCCCACATGTAATGCAAGTATTAGGCTTTTCAGGGTTTAAAGGGCTACTCTTCCTCATGCTGGATCAGAAGGAAGCTCTCTTCAAGTGTTGGGAAAAATTAAACAAATGCAGGAGAAATTAAATTGATGCTGATCAAAGACTGTGAGCAGGGAATAAAAAGCAGCACTGCTGCCAGCATGCAGACTGCTTTGCTACTCACTTCCAGGACAGAGCTTGTTCTAATCCTGAAATAGGCTCACTTGTTGACTGCAGCACAAGCTCTCTGTTCCACACTCGGACCTTCCGAGCACCTACGGGTTGAGAGAACAATGAGACAAAGGTGTAAGAAAGCACTCGGAAGAGATTTTTCTAATTTTAAGATTTCTCTTATACACCTCAAGGGGTAAAAACTACTTCTGTCTCAGGTAGCTCTCCCACAGTGACTGGGTGACTCTAAAGGAACTGAGCAAGAATTTCAGTCTGTTGTAGCTCAGCCATAGACATTTTTCTGTTATACTTTTACCACGAAAATGTTAAAATCATCCTATAAATGCAAGATCCTCTCTAATCTGAAGCACTGAAGGTAAAAACCCAAACTAGTGGAAGAGCAGTGCAGTGTGGTGCAGCTCAGTATGTTGACCAATACATTTAAACGGCTCAGTAATGTTTATCATGGAAGACATCAGTTACAGACTTCCAGGAAATGTATGTGATCATCACCTTTTCAGCTTTAGTGCAAAAACTAAAGGGGAAGGTATTACATTTTGTTATGTGAACAGAAGTGTGCAAGGGCAAACAGCTAGTATCATAGACAGTGGGTATGGCAACCCAAACAGATTCACCCATTTGGCACTGGAAGTCCATCAAAGATTGCTCAGAGCTTGAGTGGTGATTTAACACTGGTAAAAGAAGCAGCTCAGATAGTAACTGCTCAGTAGTAACCCCTCCTGGCTTCTCGCTGGATGGAAAACCAAACTGTAAAGAAAGCGTTCAAAAGATCCTGTCCATGAAATGCCTCTAGAAATCCAAATCACAGGAAAGAGCAACGAACTAGCTCTACTCACCCTTGCTTTAAGTGGCTAAGAGGCCATGAATACCAGCCAGTTCTTGCTTTGCCTAGTTTCTGCTTAAGAAGCCCCTTACACATGCTGGTATTTCAAAGAACTTTGGTTTCATACCTGTTTCTGGACAGACAGCACTCACAGCAACAAACTGCCCATCTCCTCTCCACGTCACCCGAGGCCTGCCATCATCCCAGGACGAAGTAGGTGACACTTCCTGAAGACACACAAAAGAAAGTTGTATCAAAGCTTGGGAAGGCAACTGCTGTCCTTGTCTACACAGACTGCATGGCTAAGGTAGCTCTTTCAAGAGCCTTGGCTCTTGAAAAAATCTTAAAGCTCCAAAGATAAAAATTCTTTACTAGGAAATGTTGTGTTAGGAAATACTAGAATTAAAACCATCTGTAAATTCGATCTGCTCCTCTTGCAAGTGCATATGACTGACATCTATTCACATGATCACACGCACCCTTCCCCTCCACCAGCATCTCTGCTTATAGACCAGCTGTGGATAAGCTGGACACAAGGGTGCATCAGCATTTGATCACGACCGATGCCGGGAGTCACAAGCCCTTGGAAGGAGGAAGGTGAGAAAGGTACGCCATCCAGCAGCCTGTATGTCAGACAGAAACTGGGATGAGAACTAGTGTTCTTCACGACAAACAGGATCTTTGCAGAACAACACAGGAAAAAAGAAAAATCTTGACCAGAATACAGATAAAGAGGCAGTGGTTCAAAGGTTTGGCTTTGTTGAAGTAGGCATATTTTCCCAGATACAGCCAAGCCTCATCCTGTCCCTCTCAACGGCAAAGCTAAAACAGGCCACATTTCATGTCTCTGCACTGTAGCCTGACAGGTTTCAGCAG
>NW_010388977.1:50208-55046 GCF_000710305.1 Buceros rhinoceros silvestris | reverse complement strand
ATATCTAATAGGAGTATCTGAACTATGACCAGCAGGGGTGGTGGGGAAAGGTGACCCCAAGATTTTTCCCCACTCCGTCTGATGCTACTCGCTAAAATGGGCAGTGCGACAAAATGGTTTTATTACATTGCCTCCTGCAGGCATTGTCTTGGAGCTGGCAGCACTGGCCTGACTGAGTGAAAACGCTGCTCCCGGAGTTCAATAAGGCTATTTTCCAGCATTATGGTACTGGAATATATCGTATACCATGAAAATAATTAATTTTATCTTATCAAAGTCAATCTGTAATTCATCTTTATCTCTTCACCAGCTATATAAATAGTTTTTTTCTGGAAATGCTTCAAACCACTGAACATATTGGCCCATAATATGATAAAATCCAGGTGCATACCAGCTACTACTCAACACCGTACTCTTGGGGAAAGAAGAAGGGAACAGAATGCTCCTCCCAGCTCTGAAAGATCCACTCAGCTCTGAATGATCACTGCATCAGGACCCCAGGGAATGCCATGAAGCATTCCTGAGGATGCATGAAGACTGAGATATATGGACAAAATGGTGTAATACATCACATGGATGGCAGCTTTAGCATTTGGAGTCATGTTTCTGAACTCCTGCTCTTCTTATCACCTCCAGTGAGTCAGTGGCGAAAATGTGCATGCATTCTTTGAGTCTTATGCAAAACTCACCTGAAGTACACACGGACTTCACAATTTTGTGGGATAATTTTTATGTTGTCTTTGTTTCACAATATTCCGTATTATTTTGTTTACAAGTCTATTCAAGTATTCACTGGAAATTAAACAAAGAGGAGAAAAATATTGTAATACACACTATTGGTAAGACAATGGTAGCATACATGTTTTACTGTGGACAAAAAAAAGTTTACATAGCAAAAGCTTTCAGGAGGGTTCTCTCTCGGTACAATTTCTGACTTCATTATTCCTTTCTTGCTTTCATAAGGTCCAAATTCTTTAGTCGCTGAAGAAAAAACACTAATTTATTTTTAGAAGCAAAACCATTAATAATTTGGCCCCATGTTTGCAAAGGCAATAGAGTCCAGAGAAGGGCAACAAAGCTGCTGAACAGTCTGGAGAGCAAGTCTTATGAGGGACGACTGAGGGAACTGGGGTTGTTTAGCCTAGAGAAGAGGAGGCTGAAGGGAGACCTTATTGCTCTCTACAACTACCTGAAAAGAGGTTGTAGAGAGGCAGGGGTCAGACTCTTCTCCCATGTGAAAAGTGACAGGACTGGAGGAAACGGCCTCAAGTTGTGCCAGGGAAGGTTTAGGTTGGATATTAGGAGAAATTTCTTCACCAAAAGGGTTGTGAAGCATTGGAACAGTCTGCCCAGAGAGGTGGTTGAATTCCAATCCCTGGAATTGTTTAAAAGATGTGGGGATGTGGTGCTGAGAGACTTGGTTTAGGGAGAATCTCCATCCTTTGCTAGATGCAAAGGAAAAATAGTGACCAAAGATGAAGAAAAGGCTGAGGTACTCAACGCCTTCTTTGCCTCAGTCTTTAATGGTCAGACCAACTCAATGGGTTCCTGGCCTCTAGAACCAGGTGGCAGAGATGGGGAGCATGATCAAGGTCCCATAATCCAAGAGGAAAGAGTAAGTGAACTGCTACACAGCTTTAATGCACAGAAGTCTACGGGACCAGATGGGATCCACCCAAGAGTTCGGAGGGAGCTGGCAGAAGTGCTCACCAAGCCACTTTCCATCATTTACCAACAGTCCTGGCTGACAGGGGAGGTACCAGCTGACTGGAGGTTGGCAAATGTGACGTCAATCTACAAGAAAGGCTGGAAGGAGTATCCACGGAACTACAGGCCTGTCAGTCTGACATCAGTGCTGGGGAAACTCATGGAACAGGTCCTCCTGAGTGTCATCATGAGGCATGCACAGGACAGTCAGGTGATCAGGCCCTGTCAGCATGGCTTTATGAAGGGCAGGTCCTGTTTGACTAACCTGATCTCGTTCTATCACAAAGTGACCCTCTTAGTGGATGAGGGGAGAGCTGTGGATATTGTTTACCTGGACTTTAGCAAGGTCTTTGACACCATTTCTCACAATATTCTTCTGCAGAAACTGGCTGGATGGGTGTACACTTCATGGGATAAAAAACTGGCTGGATGGCCAGGCCCAGAGAGTGGTGGTGAATGGAGTTACATCCAGCTGTTGACCAGTCACCAGTGGTGTTCCTCAGGGCTTAGTGTTGGGGCCTGTCCTCTTTAACATCTTTATCAATGATCTGGATGAGGGGATTGAGTGCACCCTCACTAAGTTTGCAGGTGACACCAAGCTGGGCAGGAGTGTTGATCTGCCTAGAGGTTAGGAAGCTCTGCAGAGGGATCTGGACAGGCTGGATCGATGGGCCAAGGCCAATGGTACGAGGTTCAACAAGGCCAAGTGCCAGGTCCTGCACTTGGGCCACAACAACCCCCTGCAACACTACAGGCTTGGGGAGGAGTGGCTGGAAACCTGCCCAGTGGAAAAGGACCTGGGGGTGTTGGTTGACAGCTGGCTGAATATGAGCCAGCAGTGTGCCCAGGTGGCTGAGAAGGCCAACAGCATCCTGGCTTGTATCAGCAATAGTGTCACCAGAAAAAGGAGTGCTTGTCCCCCTGTGACTCGGTGCTAGTGAGGTCACACCATGATCCAGCAGTGTGCCCAGGTGGCCAAGAAGGCCAACAGCATCCTGGCTTGTATCAGCAATAGTGTCACCAGAAAAAGGAGTGCTTGTCCCCCTGTGACTCGGTGCTAGTGAGGTCACCTTGAGTACTGTGTTCAGTTTTGGGCCCGTCATTTCAAGAGGAAGTTGAGGTGCAGAAGGGGGTTCAGAGAAGGGCAACAAAGTGGGTGAAGGGTTTAGAGAACCTATCTTATGAGGAGCAGCTGAGGGAACTGGGATTGTTTAGTCTAGAGGAGAAGGCTCACAGGACACCTTATTGCTCTCTACAACGACCTGAAAGGAGGTTGTAGGGAGGTGGGGCTCGGTCTCTTCTCCCATGTTACAAATTACAGGGTGAGAGGAAATGGCCTCAAGTTGCATCAGGGGAAATTTAGGTTGGATATCAGGAAACGTTTCTTTACACGGAGTGTCATTAAGCTTTGGAATATGTTGCCCAGGGAGGTGGTGGAGTCCCCATCCCTAGAAGTGCTTAAAAACCATGTGGATTTGGTGTTGAGGGACATGGTTTAGGGACCCTGACAGTGCAGGGGGAACAGTTGGACTCAATGATCTTATACGTCTCTTCCAACCAGATGATTCTGTGATTCTGTCGGATCTTCTAATATTTTCTGAGAACTCACAGGCATATTATGGTGAGGCTACATAAAACAGACTTCCAGTGTGGCATTATTCCGATGAATCGATTACATATTAATTCTCAAAATACTTCATAGGTGAAGTTTTGTGAAAAGAAAAGTATGATTAAGAGATTTGTTGTCTGTATAGAGTGTTTCCTGAGTGGCTACAGAGTGATTTTTTTTTTCTCCCATCATCATAAGAAATGCCTAATATGAAATATCCTTTTTTAAAAGCACGTTATTAAATTAGAAATCATTTAAAGTAGTTGCATTCTCTGTTTTTGATTAAGGCACATCAATGCAATACAGATAAATTACCAGATTTTAGGGCTGAATTATCAAGAATGAAACTGAGGGAACTTCCCTTCTACAGCGGTAATATTGATTGTTGGCAGTTAATGGCAGACTTATAGGTTAATTTTCTTTTTATATAAAACTTTATTGAATGAATTGAACCATATGCACTCTCTCATAATGGGAAAGATCAATAAACTCTTAGAGAAATTTCATTTCATTTATGCACTGGAGGTTGTTGTAAGAGCTCCCGTTATTCAGCTTAGATACAGCTGCAAGACATTTGGTAGTTTTGCCTGTGTTTGTTAATTTAACGTCAGGGAAAAGAGACCATTTTTAATTAATATTTTATAGATTGTTTGTACTTTAAATATTCTATGCCAAAACTAATTTAGCAGGCTAAGTTCAGAGGAAGAAGAACCATGCTAGGATCTGAGGTTAACACTCAGAATTCAGTAGGAAGCCTCAGAATTCAGTACAGGCCTGGTGAAAATTGACAGGGGATTCTCAGAACTGCCAAAATCATCTTCTTACCCGGAAGTAATGCAGTTCACCCTGTCTTCCTTCCCCAGCATCTAGTAGGAGCCTGAACCTAAGGGTTCAAGTAGGTCTGGCAATCAAAGATACACCAGCAAAGGAGCTGCACTGAGAAACTCAGACTGGCAAGTTTCTTGGTGGCTTCAGACAGTCGTAGAGTGTCTTTGACAGCTGTGAGCAGAAGCATTCTGCCCTTGGCAGGAAACAGCCATGCAGCCTTTGCAGCTGTGATCCCACCATGCCTACCCCTTCCAGTGGACATCAGTCCCACGAAAGCAGCAATGCGTCTATACAGCTAACTGGATCCTGGAAGACCAGCGTAGTTGCTTCTTTTTTTTCTTCAGTTTTTAGCTCAACAAGAAAAGATAACAAGTCTGTCATCTTAGTTTCACTTTGCATGCTTTTCACATGTTGTTGTCACCCAGTTTCTGACTGCCCTGACAACCCCGTCTTTCTTCTTCCAGATATCTTTCTCAGTGCCTTTCTGTTTTTGTCAATCCAATCCTCTGCTAAACCTATTGAAATGATGAATTAAATAATAATTGAATTAATGCAATCTTTTCACATCATTACTCTTCTTGCCATCCATTCTCCCTCTTTTCCTGATGTGCTTGAGAAGCATGAGAAAAACTGAGGCAGTTAACAGCAAGTGAACATGACTGGTGCAGTATCACTATAATATAAAAAAAAAAAA
>NW_010388977.1:45664-50163 GCF_000710305.1 Buceros rhinoceros silvestris | reverse complement strand
AATTACCATAAAAAAAAAAAAAAAAAAAAAAAAAAGGCCTTCCTATATCTCAGGTTGCTGCTTTAGCAGCAGAGAGAGAGAGGAAAGAACAACATTCATTAGTTCATTAACTTTTCCTGCATCAAGAGAAAACACTCCTGCATGTACTAAGAGCTCATCACAAATGGCCTCTTGTGTGATCTCGTTACGATCTCCCTTTGTGCACATACCAATAGAAGATACTGCCATCTGTCAACGTGCACTCACTTCTGCTGTGATCTTTCCGTACATTGCTTGACACTACAGAAGTGTTCATTCCATCTAAGACTCCAATGAGCTTGAACAAGGTCATATCAGTAAGTGTTAAAGGAACTGGATTTGGTCCAGCTTCACAGATTCTTGCAATTCTGAGTTGGCTTACTCTGCAAATACAAATTAAGTGAAATTATAGAGACGACTTCACAGCTTATTTTTACTTGTATCACAATTCTTGAACAAAGTAGAGTTGAGTGGTCTGTTGTTTGGCTTGACCTGTCCCAAGTTTAGCTCATCTGAGCTGACTTCAGTAGTTGGATAAGAGTAACTAAGCTGACTAATGAGGAGTGAGCCTGTCACACTCCTTTTTAAACATCTCCGACTGAGGCATTTGATCAGACTGTTTCCCTGGAAAAGGCATGATGAAGTATTAACTGTTCAAATCAGGTTGCTTTTGGGAAAGCCCCTGAATGTAACAGAACTGAAGGCAGTTCTGATGTCAAATACAGCATATTCAGTAATCATGACATGCAAATAACTGAGAAACAGCAGAGGCTGTTGAAATGAATTTTCACTGTAAAAATAAACACAGTTCAAGTTATTTTGTATAGAACCTACAACTCTCACAAAATTCTTTCAAAAGAAAAGGCCAGAATCACAGAATCATTTTGTTTGGAAGAGACTTTTAAAACCATCTAGTCCAACCATGAACCCAGCACTGCCTCACCACTAAGCACCACATTGGTATGTCTTTTAAATACCTCCAGGGATGGGGACTCGACCACTTCTCTGGGCAGCCTTTTCTAGTGCTTCATGAACCTTTCTGTAAAGAAATTTTTTTCTGATATCCAGCCTAAACCTACCCTGGTGCAACTTGAGCCTGTTTTCTCTTGTCATATCGCTTGTTATTTGACTTGATTCTTGACCATATCCTAAGGAAACACTGTATTTATTGGTGGCTGACACATTCAGCTGTGACCATCACAGCACTGATTCCAGAGCATTGCATGCAAATTCTGGTCAATGTTTTTAGATGCACTATATCTGAATTTGCTACAGATAATGTAGTTAAAACCAAAATGATCTGTTGATTTCCTCTAGGAACAGCAAAATAAAAGGTTTTTCTCATAAGCAGACAGATAAGATTGCTGGGTTAAAAATTATTTCAGCTCTATTCATTTACTCTGTTGGCCAACCTCTTCCTCGCCACCCAGCCAAGGACTCATGCCAAGCTCTGGATAGATCATTGGCAGTCATTTTCATGACATGGTTGGCTTGAAAAGGCATGGGAAGAATTCCAGCACTGAGAGTTCAGCTGCAGGTGGAAGAGCACAATCTGGCATATGCAATGGCAGTCATTTCCACATGCTGGCATTTATAATCTATTTTTCTGTCTCACAAAAAGTTGCGTGATCAAAAGCACTTAGTGTAACACTCAATTACTGCATACAAGCAACTCTGTCACTGATGCACAGCAACATGACTGAAACTGTTGATGTGCCTTTGAAGTAAATCCTTAGAAGTGGCAAGCCCTTAATCAATTTGTATTTTGTTGGTGTCAGCATTCCTCAACAAAAAGAAAAAGGTACTTCAGTTCCATATCTTAATGAATGGCTGAGAATGGCTCCAAAACCACAAAAAGATGCATAGCTAATAATCAGGAGCAGCTTCTGGACAGCAGTTGCTTGGTATTTTTGAATGCCTCTATATGCTGTCAAATCCCTAAGGATCTTCCTTGCTAACAGGCAGTAAGGCATTTAAATGATCGTTGACTTTTATGAAACGACGTTGTAGTAGTAGTGATTACAGCAATGGAGGAGAAGGTTCACTTCCCTCGACCTGCTTCCACTCTCACCAATACAACCCAGTATATGCTTGACTTTCTTTCTTGTAAGAGCACACTGCTGATACATGTCAGGTTTGTTGCCCACTAAGATCTACAGGTCTTTGTTTTGCAAAGCTGCATTCCTGGCACTTGGCCTCCAACCTGTACAGTTGTATGCAGTTTTTCCATCCAGATGAAGGACTTACATTTGCCTTTGTTGAATTTATCTTCAGATGCGTCATTGTCATAGCACAGGGAAAAAAAGCATTGATTCATGTAGTTGCATGTTATTATTCATCTAGTTGCATGCTATTCCTTCTTAACTCAGAACACTTGATTTCTCAAATTCACCTAAAGCTTTTTGAGACATTTAGCAAGTTTAGGCTCAGTTGCATCTACAATCAGCACATTGTTGAAGGTGATGTTTATAATTCTGGAAAGCACTCACTGAAGCTCTTGCTACATTATAAATTCCAATTTGGAGATACCTGATTTGGGAATCTCTTCAACAAACACTAATCTGCTGGCAACACCCACTAGTACACTAGACAAGGTGCAGCAGAAAAATTCTTCCTTTGGCAAATAGTTGATCCAAGAATGGTTCAAATGCTTTGGTCATACAGCACTTGTGATCCCCACAAATCCCCATCTTGCCATTAAACTTATTAAATGTTGCTGTCAGTGTAGAGAGTCCTCTGTGTTAAAGCAGTCCCAGCAAGAATCTTAAGGTCTTCACTATTCTTCAGGTACAGAGGTGAGATAGTGCTGGCCTTTACAATGATTACATACAGATGGAATAATGCTGGTAGTTCTGTGCCTTTGACTCCCAAGAGCATGCACAAATTCCTACCCACAGGCTCTTGCATTAAATGACTGAAATAATGAAGGGCAACATTTCATCAAAGGTGCTATCAAAACTTTCCTTTCATAACTGATTACAATGTCAATAGTCTAACTACTGTAGTGTCCAAGACTGTGTAACCAACTTGTTGTCATAGGAGGGCAGTGAGGAAAAACAGATGGAACGGATCTTCATTTACAAAAATGATCTCAGAACATCGTCTTCTATTTCGCACCCATGTAAAAAATGCCAGCCAGTTCAAATATTTCAGTGCCTCTGAGACCTTCCTTAGGGTATTCTGAAACTTCTGAAGTTTCTCCACTTCATTGTCAAAGGAAGTAACTGTTGTTCTGATACCTGGAGACAAGAATTTTTACCATTGTCCTTTTGTTTCTGTCTGTTGACACTTAATTGGCAGTTGACTGATAGGCTTGTCTTACGGGTTTTTTGTTAGGTTGGTTTTTTTTTTTTTTGGTCTGGTTTTCCAGGTATAGAAGTCAGCATCTTTAAAACTATCTAATCCTTATTTCTCATATCCTGCCTCTTAATGTCGGCAGATGAAGATCATACTTTCAGTTTTGAAAGGCGGCATTCATATCTCTTCAGCATACGTCATCTTAATACCTATTCAGGCTGACTCAGTCGTTAGGCTCTTTTGTCTGCAATCACAAACATTAGAGACTGATTTAGCAATGAAATGACATTGAAATGCTTTGTCTTGATCTTAGCCTTAAAACACTTCAGTTAAAGTGCTTCTCAACACAGAACAGCTCAGCAATAAAGGCAATGATGATTCCTAATTTTCATTTGTGAAATGGAAATCTCTGGGCAATGAAAAATGGTGTAGACAATAAAGCAGCCTTCAGCAAGATCATGATTTTGGTCTTAAGCAGGCCCACAGTGACAGTGGGCTAAATGGTAAATATCTTGGCTGTAGGGCTATTTCTGTCTGGGATGCCTGTCTTGTTTGTTCCAAGATAATATGAGTGTCCATGATTAAGATTCCCACAATACCTGTGACTTAAGCCACACTCTTCAGCATGTCCCCTCCAATGCCATATCAAGTTCTAGACGAACTCTTACTCAGATCCCGCATAAAGGCTTTTTCCCAGAAACCTTACCAGCTGTCCTGAAGGTGATGACTTTTCATTTCTAGAACTCATCCACAAACTTCCCATGACCTGGAAACCAGGTACTGGGTGTGTGCAGCTAGCAGCAAATGAGCCTAACTACCTTATTACCAGCAATATGACCAAAAGCCCAGAGACAGGGCCCTCCTGTTGCTCCACGACTGTCGCTACTATGCAAAGAGAGAGTGGGAGGACCTGGGTCTGATCTGCTCCCTCCACAGAGCAAGGTACAGAATCCCGGGGGCACAGGGCTGCCTTCCCAGCAAGCCTGCCTGGTGCATAGGACACGGTGCTCTGTTGTGTGCACTGAAAGCTCCCCAAGCCTTTCGCTCTTCTTTATTGGGGCTACAAATTAGCTGGGCTTCTCACAGGAGCAGCAGTATTTCTGTTTCATGCCTCTCTCTCTGGAATGAAAGCCAACAAAAATAACTAATTGCTCCGCAAAGCAGAAAAAAATGTTTCGGAAGAG
>NW_010388977.1:31971-45566 GCF_000710305.1 Buceros rhinoceros silvestris | reverse complement strand
GAAGAGCCGAATGCTATTTTGGATCTAACCTTAGCGACATTGGGTTTATAGCAACTTGCCAACAAAACCCAGAAACCCAGCTGACGTAGGAGTTGGTGGCACATTTAGGGCCACACAGCCTAGAAATCAAAGCCACTTGGAAGAAGAAGATCTGAAACCAGAAATCAGCCTTCCTCATTAAGGTTTGTTAAAAATGGGAGATTACGGTGAGGAAATGACTTGCCAGCTTGCTTCCCACCATCTCTAACAGTAGACTGTTGGGACAGAAATAATCTCTGGGGCTATGTCCTTGATTAGAGTCTAATAGTAATAGGAACAGCAGAAGTTTTAGTGTAGAAAAAGAAATACTTGGATTTATGTCTAGATAAGTAGGAATACCTAGAAGTTTTTGTTTATTTTTTTAGAATTTCAGAGCAGTTTAGAGGACTGTTTTCACATTGTTTTGGAAATTGTAAGAATGTAAAGTCTGATGTTATCTGGACTGCTGACAATTCACCATAATGCTTGTTGTGCTTAATGTTTAACTTAAAAACTTTAAAAGGCATACAAGTGTTCAAAAACTAATGCCAATCTATTAGTAAAGTAAAATTGACTTAACAATGAACAATATTCAAGTCTTACTACATCTCAGTCCTTAAACAGTCTTTCAAATGAAAAGAACTTTAATTGCTCTATAATAAAAAAAAAATGAACAGGAATTTACTGCCACAATAAGAAAAGTAATTTTTAACTTTTAAATCAAACTACCAAGACCTAGAAATGATACAGCAAAGAAATCATATTCTTCCTGATATGAAGAGCAATCCAAGAGAAAGACCATGGTATAACTTAGAACCATAATTAAAATAAGCAAAATAAATGAGACGTGAGGTATCACATTGATTTTGCTGATGTGCTGATCTGACACAAAACTGTAATGGCAGACTAAAGTACCACTCTCGAAAACCGATTGCTGACTGCTAAAGGGTTACCAGCTTTACAGCAGCTAAAATTTTATTTCACCTGTTTGCCACGGACTATGACCTTAGCTCTTTCATTACGATCTCTTATCCCTCTCTGCATTAGTGAGAAACATTTCCTCTCCCATGAAAAATGAACCCTGCCTTCCTAGGATCATGAAACAGGGACCAAGGGATATGTAACAGCCAGAGGACAAAGCAAAACTCCATGTTCTTTGCCCCAGGCTAGGTCATATATTTTTTTTATTCACTTTGAGTTATAGTGCTCAAACACCGTATCAATATATAACCAATAAAATAGTTATAGTAGTCAAAACCAGAACTCCAAGTACAAATTCCTCCAGATTATTCAGACTCCAGTCCCTGAATCATAAACCAGACTCGTGGATTTGGCTCTGGCCCCTATGCCATGAGCAGGCCCCTCTTCCAATGAGATTTAGCTATTGCCAAAATCTTTAAGGAACAGTCTGTCACTTTCCTGAATCTCAGATGAATGATTAAACTTTCACAAAGGGGCATCTGACCCACGTTGCTCAAGATGAGGACTGTCTCAGAAGATGAGCATAACGGACAGCACTCATTCTGATGAGAAATCTCATCAAGAAGTTTGCCAATTTTTGACTCAGAACCTGACCCTAGCCCTGAACTGGATGACAAATCAAAATTCTGACCTTGATTCTGACCAAATCCTACTGAGTCTACATTTATGCAAAACTTTCATCGCTTCTGGTTAAGAATGTGGGAAGATAAGCTGTGCTGTTTCTTTCTCTTGTACATAAGGTAACAAATAAGGAGGATGGGAAGAAGAATGAGAAATACGTTCTGGCTATAAATAGAATTCTTTAATTGCTTAACCTGCTTCAATTAATCCATTGCACAATTACAGCTGACAGTTCTTTACTATGAAGAATCCTTCTTAACTGCTACTCCAGAACTATGATTTAAACAACGCAGCATTAAGAATTTCCACATGCTGCAAAACTCAACCAATTATAATCAACACGGGCAAATTCTAATTTGAAATTAGACATCGTTAGCTACATGAGAAATTGCCCCTGTAACGATAATTGACAAGAAGCAGTAGCATCTTTGGTAACTCATGCTCAATATTATGTATAGACACAAAGTTCCTGTTGGCTCAATGATTAAGTACCTGATACAAAGACTGAAGGTCCAGCATACAGACCACAGAGGTCTAGGATTTTTTGGTTCGTCCACGTGTCTGTGATATTAAGTTCTTGCAAGTGAGAGGCTTCTTCTGTCATCTCTCACTGCTGCAGAGCAAGAGAGGGTTCAGAAGAGGGAACTGAATCCTAGGGGCAGACTGAAGAGATCCTACAGCACAAAACAGACCTCTCATTCTGAACTCCTAAGTTTCTGATATGGGAGAGAAAGATTAATTCAAATATGCACTTGAAGTTTTGACAGACTTTCAGCTTAATATCAGGAACTCGATTTTCTTTTTAATTTTGGAAATTCTTCTCCAATTTTAAGACCACCTTATTCTACTTCTTTTACGAATAAGACAGTCTTGTTCGTCTGTCATGTTTCATTTCTGACAGAATGGTTCAATCTCTCGTCTCTCTGTCTGAAGTTATGGTCACTCAAAGGTATCCCGTTATAGCAGCTTAATGAATGATAGCTTCTTAGCCTAGCTTGGTAAATGATGAAGTTGATTTTGTGGAGCAAATGGTCTCTCCTGTATCCAGGTCTTCTCCTTGTTGTAGTCCTAGCTATCCTTGCTATATCAACAGTGGGGCAGAGGTCTCATTTTAGATGAAAAATAAAGCATGAAATAGGAACTGTTAAAGCAACTTGCTAAGCTTTGAAAACCTAGATAACCCTAACCAAAGGTAACAGATATTTTTGTAGTTTGTAGGTTATCCTGGGCAAAAACAGGGCAAGATGAATTACATTAGAACGGGCAACAAAGGGCGAAGATGAAGGGAAATAAGCGGCAGTACTGAAATTGGATATGCCAAATTTTGCAATTGTGATCGCTTCAAAGAGTTGAATGTGACAGTGAAAATCAGTCCTTAGTGCAAAGACACCGCAAAAATTTCATGGATTTCATAAAATACGTTGTAGTTCTTGGCATGCTCCACTTCTGTATATCATTGATAAGAGTATTTCTTCACACTTGCATTCTGTGGCTTGAAAAAACATTATCAGAATGAAGTCCTGGCCCCAATAAGGTTAATTAAAGTTTAGCCATTCAGTTTAAGACAGCCAGAGTTCATATTTATAATCTTCTCATTTTCTGTTGTTGTGCATTCTTTTCAGACTTTTCTTTTTCCATTTAGAAACTGCTCTTAGGATAACAAAGCAAACATCCAGTAGATACAGAGATCTGACAAGGAATGAGCCTCTTTTTCTGAAAGCAATCCAGACCACTAAATTTTTCATTAATTAGTTTTTCTCAGAAAGTTACTGATTAGCCTCCCAGCTGTTTCCAACCCTTCAGTCTGAAACAGCCCAATAACTAAAAAAACCAAGTTTTCACATATTTAAAAGCTAATACTTCACAGCTTCTAGCTTTTATGCAGGCCAAGCTGACCAGAAATAAACTGGAAAAAAAATGAGTAAGGAAAGCAGAGACAAGCTGCATGAGGAACCACTTCAGAAACCACAGATGAGAAAAAATAAGATAAAAATTTAAACTGCTGTAAAACTGTGCCCATGACTTCTGGATGAAGGCCTCCTTTTTGCTGGCAGTCCTAATCCTTCTAAGGTTAAAGTAGTGTTAGATAGTACTATAAATATATGTGCTTATGATATCTTCAGTGATGCTACTACAGATAAAATATATCATCTAAAAAGTGTTTCGGACTCAGGATAATTCACTGGCAATTAGACATCCATCTCTGTAACGAAAAGTGTAGTAAAACACTGAGAGAATCTGTAAAAAGAACATGTGACATCACATTGCTCCTATAAGATGAAATCCCTACATTAATTTTACTCACAATATTACTACTTTACACCAAGGGTAAGGAAAAAAATGCATCTCAAACCTGTTCATTTTCTGGTCCAAACGTAAGGCCCATTCCCCTGACCTTGCCTTCATCAATAAATACGTAGCAACATGCATATTTAAAATAAGAAATTAACAGGACACTTCACTGCACACACTTACATCCCTGAGGAGAAGACGAGAGAACAAACAACATGTGACAGATGTTAATCACATAGCTTAATGCACTATTGGAAGTGGGTCAGCACCCCATTGGAACCATAACAGGATGGAATTGAATCAGAATAAATTACCAAGGCCTCTAATAGAATCAAAATATGAATAATGAATTTCTTTTCTTATGGTTATATGTGAAAGTTAGTTTTGAACTTGGGTATTTGGTGGAAGGTAGCCTCTATTATCTATCCAGCTAACGAGAGAATCAATATTTAGCTTTGGAGTGGCAGTTAACTAACCATATTATACACAGAGAAGTGGTTAAAATCAATCGAACAGGGAAAGTGAATAAGAGCTTGATTGATCTTCTTACTTGCATTTTTCATAGAGTGTATGGGCATTTTCACAAAAACGCAGACCAAAACCAGGAAGTATCTTTTCACAGGGTAAGGAAGACCTAACAAAGATACATCTAACTTATTTTTATGATGATTTCTTTTTAGTTTGCCTCTCACCTCTGTTCAGTTTTTGTACCAACTACAGCATTATGAATTTAATATGAAGAAGTTGCAAGAACAAAGAACTCACCCTAATGATTTTTTTTTCTTTTTAATTAAGAAAGAGAAGCAGTCTATATAGTAAATCATTGAATCAGGAATCCAGAGACAGGAATTCATTCTTACTACAAAAGGCCTCTTAAGCAAACTAAAATCCTTTGCTAAGGTATTTACAACACTGGATAGCAGGGAGGATTAGAAGCATGATGTTTTTACATCAGTTAACAATCTCATCTTCACCACTGCAGCTACATCCTTTGAGATAACTTTCTTCGATTCACTAGAATTTTAATTTCAGTTAGCAGTCTTGATTCAGGAACACTATTTTTGTTGACTTTTTCCAGTGAAGATAGAGTTCAAGCTGTCTGTAAATGAGTTGATAATGCTTTTCTTTCCTTTTGTCTATTTGCATTGCTTCTTAAATATAAGTTAATTGAGCAAAACCTGCTTCTATGTATTAAACTAATGCATAGGATAACATGCCTATGGTTTTGATTGGGACTTCGGATGAATGCAACAGAAATAAGGAACAAGAGTAAGTTGACTTTTGGAAGAGCTCTTCCTTTTGTAATCTGTTCTAAAAGGAATGGATTGCTCAAAGTAGAATGACATTTAATCTTACATTTCTGTAGAAATAGAAAAAAAAATATTGGCCTTCTAAACTATTTTTAGTCTGGCTGCAATTTCTCACAGTGTCTACAGCACTAACGTTACAAGACAGAGATAGAGATAGATAAGTAAATTCATGCAAAATTTCACCAAAAAAAAGCAATAGTTTTGAACATTCTTTAAACATACAGAAAAAAACAAAACAAACAAAAAAAAAACCCCAAAACAATAGCCAGTCTAATTGTATTTCTACTCAATAATAAAATACAAAAAGGTAAATGCATAACTTAGGAACTTAGAACTGCATTATAGAAATTCTTTTATTTGGACAATTGATCAACTGGATACTTAAAAACCAATTGATTCTTCCATCATATACTATCCCTTTAATTTGTACATATACAAACCTCTGTGATTCAAACACAAGGTAAAAAGTAGAGCTTATTGCTGTTTCTTGTTTTGGAGAAAAGTAGGACCATTTGCAGTCACACACCTAAATCTTTCTTCAGGCAGTGATTTCTGCAGCAATAGGCTACGTGCTGTTGTTTTTCTCCATACACTGAAAGTATCATAATTTAGAAATAATCTGACAATCACATGGAAAATATCAGCAACATAAAATGGAGAGGATTGATGCATCATAGAATAATTTGAGGCCAGGGGACCTACAGAGATCATCTGGTCCAACATTCTGCCCAAAACATCTCATGTCACTGGTTCATTAGGTTCTTCAAGGCCTGGTCCATAACCTCTCCAGGAAATCTGGCTCAAAGATTAAGCACTCTCATTGCGAATTCCTTCTCTTTCCTTTAAGTCAGAATTTCCCTTGCTGCAACTTATGACAGTTGCCTCTTATCCTTCTCCTGTACACCTCTGAGAAGAGTCTGGATACATCTTCTCTATTACTCTCCTACGTTCATGTTGATGAAATGGACGACTAAATTCCCCTAACCTTCTCTTCTCCAGACTGAATAAACTCACTTACCTGAGACACCCTTTATGCATCTACCCTCTAACCATCTAAGTGACCATCTGGGAGACTTGCTTCAGTCTATCCATATCTCTTTTACATAAGGGGGTTTTAAGAAGGACATAGTCACTCAGATGTGGCCGCACAAGTTCCAAGCAGAGGGCTGTAAGCACTTCCCAACATAATCTCCAAGTAGTCTTTCAAAGAAGATTTTAAATCAAAATACATTTACACAAGGGTTTAATATTGCACAAGGCTAAGGCGCATTTAAGTGGGATTGTCCACAAGCATCAATTCCATGTTGCCCCAGAAATACTTTCAAAATCTGTCCATCAGTATGACTGGGCACATCTGCCTGCGTTCCCACGAGAAAAGGTCTCCAAGGGGATGAGACAGCTCAAGGATTTTATTCCAGAATTGTCTGTGCAATTCAATGTTTTTAGTCCACACGGTGCAGACCTCACTGAATTGCAATGCTGCAAAGTATTTGCAGGTCTCAGATCGTGTGGAAAGTACAGCAGGCTCTCAGTGATAGGAGAGGATGTAGATTCAAAAAATATACAACCCCTGGAAACCCCCCAGCCGATTCCAACAGCTGATTTAGGGCAGTGGCTTCTTCTCTTTGCCATATTTGAAGGCAAGGAATACAGTAAGTAATGAGCAGGAAACAACACTGTGCTTGTGTTGGCTACGTAGCAAGTGAGGCTATGTTTTGCTGGAATGGTTTTGAAAGATAAAGGAACAAAAAAAGGCTGGGGGAGAGGGGAAGGGAGGAGAGGGAAAAAATTAGGGGTTCCTCTTACAAAATTACCACGTTGTTTCAGACAACTTTTCACTAATAGGGCAGCTGCTGGTCTTCCCCAGTGTAAACACGGCAAGACCAATTTCAGTTTTAAGCCTGGGCAGAGCAGAGTTGGTGGGATCTCCCACACATGGGACAGAGGAAATGAGTTGTGTGGCAAAGGCGCTTGCTCTGCTAGCAGAGCTCCTGCAGGAGGGTGGCCTACGAAAAAAGTTGTAGATTTTTTGTTTTATGTCTCTCACTATTAAAGTAAAACATTCAAGGATGTCTTGTATGTACATTCAGGACTTTGTACTTAACAGTTTGACTAAACGCATTATAACAGATATTGAAGAAGAAAACTCATTTTGAAACTGAGCCCCTGAGCTCTCCTGCCATGACACGGTTAAGTATTCACTACGTAGCTGTTTATATTAAACTTTGGTGTCTTTTAGTTTGTATCGGAGTTTTGGTGTATATTGAAACTACACATTTTAGTCTCAGTAACTATTGAGAAAAGTAAAAACAAAATGTGCTGGAGTTCAAGAGGGATTATAGACACAAAGTGGGATGAGATAGGGACTGTCTTGAGCTTTAACTAACGTATGTCAAAAGTTGTTTTCTATTGGGTTTGAAATATTCTACTTCTCCATTTTTTTAGTCCAGGACTGAGATGAGGACAATGTTAGAACTTAGGAACAGCTCATGGTTTTTTTAATTGCAGTACGCTACAGGGTTCATAAAGGGAGAGAATGCATCCACTAGCAAGAAGCCTGAACCCAAAACCTCAGATGCTAACAGGCCAGACTCTGGAGGGCAGGTATGAAATTTAAAACAAATTTTGTATCCAAGCATAGCACTGACACTGTGGACTTCAAAGAGAAGGATTTTTAATGTTTCACATGCCAGGTCCCTCATCTGCCAGTACCAGAATGAATACAAGCTGTCAAGTGCCAATCTTAGCAGTGGTGGGTTATTAAATTACTATAGTTCAAAACTTAAAATATTATTTGTCTCTCTCGAGGTTGTGTCAGAAGGTGCTTAGAATGTTTGGGTTGGCACTTGCTTATTCTGCTTGTATTCACACGCCTATGTCAATACTAGACAGAACACAGCTCCCATGTAAACTTCACTGAATAAAAATCCCTGAAAAGATTGTCATTGGCTCTAGCACTTTGAGTTAGGTTATGAGAGAGGCTGAACCATGCCTGTTTTGCAATAAAGCATATTTTCATTACTTTATGGAGGTAATCCCATGAAGTGCTTTCTTTAAAAAGACATCCAAAAGAAAACCCCTGGGAGAGACTAATTATAATTATAAACACACTAGCTGAGCAATTTGTAGGAAGGAGATGTAGCGGTGAAAGAAATGTTCCACGAGATGATAATAGCCTCAATCTCCACCTAAATTAATTAAAAAAAAAATAATCACCCAAGAAGAAATCGCTTCTATAACCATTTCACTCAATGCTGAACAAGAAATTTGGGGTGAAATTGAGTGGTTCTAGAAGACAATGAATATTTTTACTGATTCAAATATTTCAGCCAATATCCTCTGTCTTTTTTACTCTGGTATTCTTACGAGCGGTGGTGTTAGAGCTCTTCAGTAAGTGGTTTTCTTTCAACAGTCCCAAGCAGTTCAAGAAACAATGCTCCGAAAAGCAATAATATTAGAACCTGGAGAGAGAAACATGGCTGTAAGGCTTCAACATGAAAACAAGCTAGTAAACAACCTCAAAACAATATGTCTGAGGTGACAGCAGGAGATTTATTCATAGGTCTAACCTGTTTGTGACAAGAAATCACGGTGGGAGGGAATTGATAAAGGAGGGGGCAAATTAAACTAGGAACCATGAACTTGATTGTGAAAACACATAGTGGTTTTGCTTGAGCACATTCAAATCTATTCTGTTATCAAAACAGAAAAATTTGTGGAAGCAGTGAAAATGTTTTTTACTGAACCAATTCTTAAGAAGTCAGGAGAATCAGAGTTTCTCATTTTACATATTAACATGCAGTTATTTCTACCATATCTTAAGCATCTTCCTTTTGCCTCAAAATAGCATGAAAATTTACCTGCTGCTTAATAATGAATCCCCTCTGAGCTAACTTCATTAGGGGTTGTGAGAAATTATCCTGTCATTCTCTCATCCTCTTTCTTAGTACATATGAAAATATGTGTTCTTAAGAATTGTTTTCCAATTGCCCCATAAAAAAGAACAGATTTAGAGAATTGCCTGCAGCACAAGTGAATAAAACTGCTGTAGCTTTAAACAAACTAGCTCCAGCACTGAAAATGTAAATACTTGGTAAAACAGAATCATCAGTAGTGCCTGCACTAATGGTTATACAAGTTTTTAGAAGGAGGAACCATTAAATAAAAATAATGTATTTTCTAAATATCCTTTCAAATTAAAAGAAAACAAAGTAATCAAATATGTGGCTGGAGTACCATGACATCAACAAATGCAGTGCAAGTTTACTTAAATACCCTACAGGTACCGGTCCAGGTTTACAAAAGTGAATGCGTTAACCATCTAACCTGTCATAAGCCTTTCTGAATAGCCACTATGCTTTCATCTTTCTTCTTAGTAACTCTGTAGCTTACTACTTCTGGTAGCCTAAGGCAACAGGATTCTGGAAAGAAAGATCTGAGCATGGAACTTGTCCACCATTCTGTCTATTTGTCTGACATCAAAGAAACAATAGATCACCTGTATTCTGAGATTGCCTAATTTCAGTTGCTAGAAAATGAAGCTTCCACAAGTGTTCCTCATAAATCAAAACACCATGGAAACACAGAGAAGTATTCAGGAAAAGCAGACAACTGGATCCCATCAGACTTATGATCAGTACCAACACCATCGGACTGCTTTCTTTGTTCTGATTTTGTTTTCTCCAAAAAGATTGAGTATTTTTGCTCTCTTCTCCACTACGTACCCTGAGGGCAGAAGCTTCTCCACAGCATCCGAAGCACTTCACAATTTATCACTTCAGAGCTGTAATATCTGGTTAAAAGTCCAAATTCTCCTAACCTCACTTATGTGACTTCTGTAGGACTGCTAACATAAGCAAATTGAACATGATCTGGAGCCACAGCATACTTTTAACTCTCTGTAAGATTACTTCTTGAGCAGTCTTTTGTGTACCTGTACATACTCTTTAGTTATTCACATTGCATGTTAATTCATGCAAAGACCTCATTTCTAGTCACTGAGCAGAAGAAATTAAATGCTACCAGCAAGTGTCTGCGAAGACACACAGCATATTCACAGGAGGAGCCCATCAAAAGAAGACCTACATTTTGTGTGGCTTTTCCTCCATCCAACTCCTCATATGTCCTTTACTGGAAGATAACAGTAATGCTATATCCTGAAACTGCACATTAGTGAAAAGTCTGAAAGTCTCTGGAAATCCTGAAAAGAGCTGTCCCTGTCACATGATGGTGTGGCACCAACTGCAGAGCATGGAATTGCCCGTGTAACCCTGAAATTTCACTTGAATCCCAACCTACAGCGTAGAGTCCTTATTCAGTTCCCACATCTAAGGCTAACTTTTGCTCAGCTGGAAACTAGTATCATTTTACTGTTTTCTAAAAGGTATTGGATCCAGACCTGGGCTCTTTGTACTGCAGAAGAGCTACTAGTGAAATACACAGAAGGCTTATTCGTGAAAATAATGCATAATTTGGTTTTATATTTTTACTGAACTCAATAAGGACAAATGATACAATACCAGTTTAAGCCAACTCAGCTGTTGACCTTTGTCATTTCTTCTACAGGGAGACAACCTCCATGGAGAAGTTGAGTGACAGAGATAAAAATCACATAACTGAAAGGCAAATGTCTAGACTTTGGCCCCATTTTTTAAATTTTAATATAGTTATTGCATAATTGCATGCAAGTATCTTTCGAGTTCTCACAGCTCTAAGATTTATATCACCCTATTTAGCTAGCATTGACAAGATACATAATGCTCATAACAACTGATAACAATAAGAACAAAAAATAATTCTGAGGGGAAAAAAGTTGATTTGCAGACACTGTCTGATACTATTGATTAATATCACTGCGTTGATACAGTATTATTCTACAAACATGCAAATATTGCACAGGAAATGGCAGGTTTATTTTTATAGTCATGATGATAACTTCTGTAAGGAGATCCAAGGCTTCTCACAACTCACAAGTGAGTGCCATTACATAAACTACAGGTGCAGAGAAGTATAGTCTAGCAATGATGAGCAAAGTGTCCTTCCCCTCCTTTTCAGACATAAGGTACTTGCTGCCCTTCATCTTCTCTACCTGCAGATGTGAAATGTACTCTGTGCTTTTCAATTAACCCAGAAGTACTGATTCTTCCTTCGGATGTTCTTGGGATGTTACAGTTCCTTTGGACTCTCATGGAAGAGTTGAACATCTGAGGCTTTTTGAGCAAATCCCTCTGTTGACTTGTTTTTTAAAGCAAAACAAACTGTTCTGAAGGTAAGGTTGCAAAAAACCCGATTTGAATATTTTGCACCAGCAATGACAATGTCTGTTTTAGTATGGCCTTTCGAAGAAAAGAGAGCTTCTGCATGTTGGGCTTTTTATGAAATTCTGTAACCATTATTTGCAAAGTAAAATCATTTAAACCTGTTATTTTAAACTAATGCTAGAAGATTCCAGCTTTCACTTATGTCCATTTATGACGTAATTTATTGAGGTGGAAGCCATCAAGGGTGAAAGGAGTGTAATTAATTTTAGAAAAGTCTAATAAAGTTACAACCACATGTTTAGTTAAGCTTAAAGGGCCTAAGGGTAATAAAATTAAATAAAAATGTTCTGTGATTGAAAACCCTGCTATAATTTTAAGAAGACCAAAGTGGGGAAATTCAAGATGTATCTCCCACAGCTGCAGGAACTCAGTTATATTACACATGTGATTAAACTGTGCCTTGGACAGGGAGCACTACTCCCACTGACGCCAACAGTGCTACATTTTCCATGTCTGTCTGTGATGGGTCAGATGCTTGACTGAGATAAATCAACCAAGTCCATTAAAGTCAGTGACAAGCTGGACTGATTTGCACCAACTGAATATTTGGGTTGATCACTTTCCCGTCTTGCAGTAATTGCACGGCCAACCTATCATGACTCTTGGAAAGCAATTGCCTTTGTGCCTTTAGTTTCTAGGCATACTACAATAATGGGGTGACACTGTCCCTGTGCCCATGCAGGTAATGGAGCAACATGTCTTCTTGAAAGGTAAATAGACATTATTTGTGACCCAGGTCTTTTAGCTCAGACCCAACAAAAGGACCTATTCACCATGGCAGTGGTAGAGGCTGTGCTAGAGCTCTCTAGATCTAAAGAAACAGGACTAGAAACCACATCGCACCCTCTGCCTGATAATCCCAGGCTGTACACCCAGTCTGCAAGCCCTGCCTTTCTACCAGCACTTTTTAAAGGAAAATAAAGATAACCCAGATCTGGCAGTTCTCACCATAGCAGACTTCATAGGATAGGAGCTCCTCATCAAAGAGCAAAGGCAGTATAGGACTGAGTAAATAAATACACTAAATACTACACACTCTCTATCACTCAGTTTTCTAATATTCAGACAAACAAATGTTTGCAAGAAAAGTGAAGCCATCTTTGCCTTTTACAGTTTGCAGCTCCATAAATACAGTGCAGAGCCATTTGTAATGCACAAACAGTTTTGGATAATGAATCATTAACTGACAAAGTAAACACAGCATTATTATAAGAATGCTGGAAATGTTTTTGTTCGTGTTCAGCATCCTTTGGGAACTTCTTGTACTTTTCTTAAGATTGCATCTCAGGAGAATTTTTTCCTCCTTAAAAAAAAAAAAAAAAAAAAAAAAAAAAAAAAAAAAAAAAAAAAAAAAAAAAAAAAAAAAAAAAAAAAAAAAATTGGAAAAAAACCAGTCACTTATTTTGAAAGTTACAAACACTTTGTAATGTAGCTACCAGACAGAAGAATGATGTCCCTTTTCCTTCTTTCTCGTTTCTTTTATGTAAAGAGCCAACAGCAGTATCAGCATACTGATACTGCAACCATAATTAATTACGTATGCCTCGGCATGAATCACTGCCATTTACAATGCTTGATGGGAGCTAACATCTATTGACATCGTAGTAGGATCAAGGTGATGCTGAGAAGATTGCACTGTAAATACGAACACCCAAATATTGCCAAGGTGGCACTGACTACTGCCTTTCAAGGCAGCCATTTCTTGCTACTTTTCATCACCAGTCGTCTTTGAGTGGTCTATTACTACAAAGTAACTTTATATGTGTAAAAAAATCAATTGTAAGAAAACATATTCATGACATAACCAAGATCTGCACTATCAGGAGCATGACAACACTCCAAAGAGGCATATTTCACTGGCCAGGTTCATCCTGTTCTTTCTCACCAGCAGTCCTCAATGTTTCTTTGCCTGCTACCCAAGGTATACATTTGCCTTTGTATTGTGATACACTAAAGCATATCATCAGCTATCTCTGCTCTTGACACAAACCTCTCCTCTCACCAAAAAAAAAAAAAAAAAAAAAAAACATTCTTGGCAATAGAGATAAAGGGT
>NW_010388977.1:0-31904 GCF_000710305.1 Buceros rhinoceros silvestris | reverse complement strand
AAAAAAAAAAAAAAAAAAAAAAAAGCTTCTGAGCTATGACATTAAAGGGTATATAGGGGGGGTAAAGAAAAACAGGAAGGAAATTAAGTCCAGCAATCTTTCTCAGAACATTTTTAAGTAATACTTGTTATCTTTTCACAGGAGGTTATTTGAAGAGAAGGGCTGGAAGAAGAGAGAGGGGGGAGAAAGGGAAGGATCATTTTGGTTTTGTGTACTGTTGCCTAATCACTCTTCCTCTTACAGCTTGCAGAGCAACATTCTTTACAACTGCACTGCAGCATCCAGCTCAAAGTCCCAGTTAAGACCTAGGGAAAAGTCTTAACCACTTCAGTAGGACTGCAGTCTCCCCTTCCAGTGAGGACCAACTCTAACCTTGCCCACTCTTCCCTAGGCCAGGAAGAGCCAGACGGTTTTACTGCTGAACTGAAGTTGTTGGCAGGACAATGAAATCTGTGAGAGCCTTCTAAATGTACGAAGATAGAGCTCTGAGTGCATGTTCAGCTCAGTTTACAGATCTGCAAAACACCACCATGAGACAGAGCTGGATGTGCACAGCAGCCTTTTTTCCTCAGTAGCCATAGGTGAAAATTGGAAGTCAGAATGACTCAAATATGATCGAACTGTCAGAACTTTCCAGTGCACAGAAGCCAGAGAAAAAGATGCAGCATGCTGTGGAGAGGGGCAGGGGATGGGTGATGTGGGGCATTTTTTTCAGTGGTGCACAGAGTGAGTGGGGAAGTTTGTATGAGCTAAAGCATTACAGTAAGAGCATGATGTTCATCCTGGATATTTACCTGAAACTATCCAGTGCCTCTGAATTGACATTTCTGTGTAAAAGAAATCTTCACTATCACGCAAAAATCTGTCTTGAGATGCTTTAGTTTCTTCCAATTAAAATTCTGGGATTTAATCTATATTGAGCAATATGCAAATCATATTTTAGAAAGAAGAAAATGGTAGAAGAATTTCAGGAGCTACCATGAAGTCTTGCCAAGAAATTAAAGTGTGTTGAGTCTGTGGGTTAACAGTTTCTCTTGGTTAACTTTTTCATGTCTCTGAACTCAATCTTCACAGGTAAACATGTTGCCTTTAATGGAAGATGATTTTTCCTAACAAAGAATATCACAACAAACACTGTTCTCTTCTGGAAATACTAGACTTTTTTTTTCCTTAAATCCCCAAGCTAATATAATTCAGATAATTAAAAATGAATATTCATACTGATTAGGGGTAGATCATTTGAAATCAAGAAGTACCATATGTATATTTAAAATATTTAATACTTGCATATCGCTGTATCTGTTAAAACATATTTAGCCCAAACTGCTGCTGCCACACTCTCTCTCATAACCTCCTCCTCAAATACCATAGATTCTTTTCTCTGATATTTCTAATAGGCACAACAGAAGGGTTGCACATAAGTTTAAAAGCAGTCCATAGAGAAAAAGTATAACCTGAAAAACATATTAAAGTTGCTACTTCAGTGCCAACAAGGGACAAATTTAATTTGTACCACATGAAACTTGTAAAAAGTACTATCTGCTCCTCTGGGTAACCAACCAAAACACAGCACTGTTAGCAGGAGACCTGCACGAGGAACAAATACAGGAAGCATCTTTAATGGTAAAACAAGTTGAAAATTTTCTGTTACTGGTTCTTTGCATTCAGTATCAATACAGCACGAACTAAAAAGCTAAAGCCCATCATTTTAAAATTGTTCTTAAACTTCAAAGTTAACAATTTCAGAAAATTATTAAAAGAGCAGTTTGCAGTCCATGGAAATGTGCTGGCAGCGTTTGTGCTTTGCTGAACGGTTAATATATATTTGTCTTTCTCTTTGGGGTTGGTTATTTGTTTGTTTGTTTATTGATCGTTAGGGGGGTGGTTTGTTTTTATTTTAAGGAGTCTAAATTTTCCATTTCAAAGTTACCTAGACAGGATTGGCAGCTATGCCACCCATACACAGAAAGCAATTACAGAAGGACTTTCATTATTCCTTCTCATGTAAAAAACTGGAAAGATGAAGTTTTTGCAAGAATGTTTCAAAAAGAACATTTCTGTAAAGGGCTCACCTCTACCTCTTGCTTAGGGACGATATATCTAACACACACTCAAAAGAACAATCTGATACATTGAATCTCTGCAGGAAACAAGGGCCATCTACTCAGACACCATCTAGAGCCCCAGTCTGAGTGGCTCTGCTCACTGGGGTATACCACTGCTGTGGAGCCATGCTATCACAAAGTCTTACCTAACCTAACTTTCACAGGTATTTTTCTTGAGATGGTTGAAGGAGGAATTATTTACTTCCCTTCCAATCCACCACAAGCCAGGAAAGAGTTAATGAAATGTTTTCCTTCCCTAGAAAAAAAATTGATTTGGGATTACTTTAAATTCAGAAGCATACAGTTCCAGTAGACCGGACTCCAAAAATAGGAGGCCTGCTTCTTCCTCTCAGTTTGTCCCTGAACCAGAAAGTCTGTAACAAGTAACAATAATACCCAACCTTTTAGAACAGGCAGTGAGCACGGCAGAGCTATGCTGTGTAAGGACTCACCAGAAAATTGCCTTCAAAACACACAGCGAACAACGCACAAGCTCCGCCATTAGGACCTACAAGCTCAGAAGCATCTGCAATCTTGCAGGTGTTTGAGCAGACTAGTAGCGTTGGACGAGATGAATTTTATGGAAACTCAGGCTTCCCTAAATCTGGTGAGACTGTGAAGACTGAGTCTTCCATCCCCTGAATTTTAAAGAAAACCTGGGCTGGTAAGATCCTCTCCTACTGACATGTCATAAGAAAGCATTTACGCTTCAATCTGCAGAGTTGTCTAGAAGTTATAATTTTTTTTATCATCAGAGTACCTCCCTGACAGGAAACATTATTCATGCACTAAGCAAGCAGCATAGCAACTCACTAAAATACAGGAGACATTGCTTTGTTCCTTATGTGAAAACTGGAAGGGCTGGGAAGAGAGATGTGCAGACTCTTGCTCAGTCAGCTAACAGTAAATTAGAATTTCTGCCCTGGAATCAGCATTCAACACTTACAGGAACATAACAATACAAAACAATGACAAAGATGTTTGAATAATTTTACAACAGTAAAAATAATTGTGGTAAGTACCAGACTGGTTAACATTTGGCAACATTAAATTAATGTTATTGTTTTAATTAGTTTCCTTTTCAGTTCATGAATTGACTACAGAAAGCTGTCTGTTTTGATACACAAAAATGATTACTTTCTGCAAGAGCAGTGTAACGTAAAAGACTCCTTCCTTCTCTTAAAAAAGATGGTCTTGCTCATCTAGCTATAAACCAGCAGATTGGTTTAAAAATAACTTAGGAAACTATGTCTTTCTGAATTGTGATTTTGCCAACATAAAGAAAGAGCTCATATATTTATCTATCATTACAGCCTGGTTATGAGAACTAGAATAAGGAATGCAATGATAGGAACATTAACCTTTAACAATGGTTGAGATATAACCCGTTCTTGTTCCAACACTCCAGTTGTACAATGGGTTTCTTTACGATAGCTTAAAATGTCTTTTCTGATAGCAGTGTTTACAGAATTAACTTGGGATTACACTTCTTTTCTATTTCTCAGGGCCTTAGAAAGGCAGGAGAAAGAATGCCTTTGCACGGGGAAAACTAGACAGGAGCAATTGCTGTGACTATCAGGGAAACGAGCCGACCAGACATTTTGTCAAGATTTCCATTGAGCAAGTTAGCGTTCCCTGACATCTCCTCTCTAACTCCAAACGCTCACTGCAAGAACACTTGGATTCACACTGTCAGATTCGTTGGGGCAAATAGGAGCTTAGGTGCTTTTCCATCCCACTTCCCACCACACTTTTTCCATTTGGTTCTTCGTGGATTTTGCCCTTCACACTTTTTGCGGAGATCTCACTTCCTTTCCATACTCTACTAAGAACCGATAGCAAGCTCTGATTAGCCATCTGCATACTATATATGTGCTGCCTACACAGCACATACATGTTCAGACACATGGCAACTCTAAGCAGGTGCCATGGTTGACTGCTGAAAAGGTACTTCTGTAAAATTTAAACCTGAAATCATTCAGAATATTTTTCTGAGTAAAGCAGTTCACCATGACTGATAATGAATTTGTAAAAAAGTCTTGACCTGTTTTAACCAGATATTGAGGGGGGGTGGGGGCAGGGAGGAGTTTTACAGGTATAGCTAAGTCTTTTGGATGTAACTTTAAAAAGGTAATAAATAAAAAAAATACATCTGGTTTGAGATCCTGTTTTTCAGGTTAGGTCTCAGTACCTCAGCACATTTCAGTGCAATTTTATGTGTAAAAATATGTGAGAATCAAGCTGTGAGTCACTAAAGATTTTCTTCCGCTCCAAGACTATTGGGCAGCAGCAAAACTTGCTGTAAATTGCAACACTCCTTGTCGTAAGAGTACATCATTTCCAAAAGGCTGAGTTGTGCCCATGTCAGGAGAAAAAGCCCTACTTAGTGCAACGTGAAATGAAGTAAGTTATACAAGGTTAAAAACAATTACAGCAGTTATGCCAACCGAAATAATTCTTTGCTTGTATGATCATTTGCATTCAAGAAAAATAAAGCAAATTTGAATACATATAAAGTCTTCGCCTTTAGACAGGTCTCATGACTGTATTTACAAATGAATGCATGTTTGAGGATAATTGCAAAAATTTTCTTTTCCTTTTTTAACACTTCTCAGTCAGTAATCCAGCTCCCCAGGATTTAGCTGGGGAAACCTGACTTACTTGTGTTCAAAGTTAGATAGGATTCAGCTATCTAGCATTTGAGTCAACAAACTAAATGCTGGTTTTAAAATCAGCCTTGAAACATTGCCTACAAAAAACCCCTTATTTTTATTCCTAGTTTTACCTGATAGTGAAGACAGACCTTCTTAGCAAGTTAACAATGCAAAGTTCACCAAAGGAGAGAAGATATGACACTGAGATTTATGTTATGGTTCAGAGCAGTGGTGCAGTTTTGAATTAAATTCCTCAGTTATCCCTAGCTGTTGGGTATTAGTTTGATTCACAGACTGATTTCACTACACATGATCTAAATTCCTTCAGAAGAAAACTGAACTTTGTTCCGGATGTGCACTCCAACTCCCACCGGGGACACATGTCCTGGAGGAGATTGGCACGGTGGGCAGCTTCAAACTACATGGGTCCTGAAACTTTCATTACAGGGAACAAGACTAAACCCAGTCCAAAGCAATTCCTACCTCAAAGCAAAGCTAGTGCTGATAATGCAGCCTCAGCACCATCTGCTTCAGTCTGCTCTCCGCTTCTACTGCACCTAATGGCTTTCCAGTGTTGGTAAGTAGACTGGACAGTCTGACAAATACTGGGACTCAGATACAGCTACTGCAAGAGCTAAACCAGTGTGTACTGAGAGGTGCGTTCAGACTCTCATGCATACAGAGGAAGATAATAATGTTCGCAGCTTCTATGAACTTCTGGACCTAATATTAATTAGAAATACCAGTTTTGTATTTTAAATATTTATTATTAAGGTGGGTTTTATCACAATGTAATTCCTGGTTATTTTCACCGTATGTGACCTTAGTTCAGTTATGCGCCTTCCTTTCAAGAAATTAGTTTTGTGTTAGTCAGGAACCAACATTTGCTCAGTGCAGCTTATGAAAGAGTATATTGCTCCATGTTCTCTAGTTCTTTGAGACCATCAAAAGACCTCTTCTCTAGTCCATCAGCTCTTGCTTGTCCATTCCAATGGTTTTGGGCAACAAGGGCATCATTTGCTGATTGATTTGGCAGAAGAAGGACCATCACCAACTGACTTACCCACTCAGAAAGCCAAGCTGCTTTCTGTGGAAAATCTGAAGACATACTTTTTTCTTAAAAACAAAAATTTTATACAACACAGCACCAAGATGCTGGAGACTTTACCTTCCCACATCAACTCTGTAACAGAATGGGGTTAATTGCCTTGATTACAGACAGTCATTGACATATATTAATGAAAATCATAGACTCCTGTTCTAGTTTACAGTATGGTGTTATCATAAAAAAACAAACACGGTTTCCATATATAATGCAGTACCTAATATTTTAGTACTCAGAGTTCCTTATCTGGAACAGGGATAGATGCTCGCAAATCCAGAGAAAAATACATGATATCTTGGATTTGGTCATTAATTGTGTGGCTTTTATATCAAATAAACTACCCAAGAAATGTCAAGATGTAACAAAAATTCCCTTTAAATGTCACCATGTTTTCACTGGTAATATCTCAAATAAGTTGTATTTAGAACTATAGATTATAAAATCATCTTCTACTTCTCCAGTCCTCTTCCTGGATTCAGCTGGCATAGTCTGGAATCTCTCATAGACAGCCAGTCTTTGAAATAAATCACATCTCGAGTATTTGCTGATATTTTGGCATCAAGGGCCATCTCTTTTGTAACTATCAAATTTTACCAGGGGACATCTAATTACCTTCTCATATTTCACCTAATATTTGTATATTAGGATGCATATTTGATCTGGATTGAAAGTGTCTGCACTCCTAATATGACTTTAAAAATAATTTCGCATAGTTCCATATTAATAATATGTCAAGGAGTTCAAGACAAAATCTACTCAGTTATCAAGATGATTTCTTTCTGTCAGCCTTTTTAAACAAATCCCAACATATAAATAGACTAGAGTTATTGAACATAATAGCAATACTTGTTACCAGAGAGTAACAGACATTACTATGTCTGAAGTTTCTCCTCCATGTGCATTTGTTTGAACAAAATTAACAAATTTTAAAAAGAAAACCTCACCACTTCAGTATCATGCATGTCTCTACTTGGGAACTGTTCTATATCATGCTGATACAGAACAGCTGCATAAGACAGAGGTTAATAATTTGGTTTATGCATGCTGGAAGGTACTGTGGTATTAACATAGTGTGAAACTACATAAAAGAGACTGCACATCAGAATCTTTCCTGTTGGTTTGTTTTGGCCATAGCTATGCTTTAAGTCTTATGAAAGAGAAAAAAATCTTCTATACTCTTCAAATGGGGCTATTTGCTGTGACAGTGATACTTTTTGAGTGTAGCCCTGGCTATAAATCTATTTTATAGCAATTTATGAGTTTAATTCTTAATGGTTTCCTACCTATTAATGAAATAATATGGGATCTCTTTATTATGTAAAATTACAGATGTAATTCATATATGTAGATATTAAATCCCACTGATCAGAGAATTAAACTCTTTAAGAGAATGTTAGTTTAAAGGATCAACGTCTTCGGATTCATCATTGTATTTTAACCTTAATAAAATCGGTCTTTAAGCAGTACAGTGCTGGTGGTCAGCAGCACTATGAAAGTTTATACAGTCTGAATATCTTGCATAAATTTTTTTTCCTCCTTGTTGGTAGCATTCCAGATTACATTTTCATTTATAAATTTTGGCCCAGGGACATACCAGTAGACTCACTAGGCAAGATATGTCTCTTAAATATACAACAATAAATAAAATAACTCAAGAGCCTCTTTTTTATTAATTCCTATACTCACCTTTTTCTTGATGCCTGGAATTTTTCAGTGGAATCTGTCCTGTTGTGGAATATGATCTACCTAACAATTGGTAGTTCACCGTAGGGTGCAAAACTTAATGATGTATTCGTAACCGTATTCACGCCTGTTAGTAGCAGCAGAACTAGAAATTCATTTGGCAGTATGGAATTATTTTCTAACTAGGTGGGATGAAAATAACTTCTCAGTTGTTTGAAATTTGCATTTAAATATTTCAAACAAATATTACCGTGTTGATTTCAAGGCTAGAAAGAGCAGTTGTAATAAGTTAAAAATTTTCGTAATAGATCACAAGTATATTTTACCAAACCATAACAAAGGTTTGACAAAGTGTTTGACAGTATCTTATATCATTATGCAGCATAGCTGTATTCAAAGTCACTGAAGACCACAATGCAACTTCTTGTCCAACACTTCACCCTGACAATACTTGTGTTAGTAAACGTCCATGGAGCTACTCATATTGACTTTGCAAAGACAAGTAAGTAAGAGGGGTCAGGAGGTCATAATTCAGTCAAAAGAGTTTGCTTAATAGTTGGAGGTGAAATGTGCCTTTAGAGCTTGATCACTCTCTGCCTCTGGAAAGGCTCCCTCTGTTGTCAAGGGGGGCTGTCTCAGGCTTGTAAGGCACAATCTGGTGATTAGCACTGTATAGAGCAGTACCTCTGCAGCACTGTACCAGGAGGAATGTCCTAGGTCTTTCAAAGCAGTTCTGGATACAAAGCAATTTGCTTCTCCTGTGAACAGTTACAGTGAGCTCTTTGCTGGGACTTTTAACTTTGGGGGAGGGAGGCATATAATTTTTAAAAATACAAATACTTTTTAGAAAATAGAAAAAAGTAAATAAATTTATCTGAAAAACTAACAGAGATTTTAAAAGAAACAACAAAGCAAACCATGTATGACAAAACATAAGGAAAAAGCCTGTGCAGACCAGTTTTCTCTTTGAAAAAGCTGTTGGTTTAATCCACCATGTGGCTTGGGTGCAGTGAATTAGTGATTTCAGTTGAGCTCTTGAAAACAAAGCCACAAGCACAATGGGCTGGATTCTGCCCCTTAAGTCAACTGGAGACTCGCCTGTGATTCAGTGGGAGCAGGATGAGACCTAACTGACGTGGTTTAAGACACTTTCTGACAATTATCACCAAAAAAAAAAAAAAGGCCAAGAGAGGATAGGTTACAGAGACTTCTGTGTCTGCCTGACAACCCAACAGCTTTGAGCAACAAGGCAGACTTTTCACACCATGGTTATGCAAAAAGTCGTAAGCATTGTTCTACAGGCAGAAAAGAGGCCTTGAAGGTGGCATCAGTTTGCTCACAACAGAGATTCATTCCAATAATGTCCTCACCATTCCCAGGAGAAAAAAAGCAAACAGTAGCCAAGGCTAGAGCTGAGGAAGACAACTGTGCTTGGCTATACATCCAAGTTCCAGACTGGCAGCTTCATATTGCCAGATGCCCTTCCAGAAAGTTCAAAGAACAGGAACCAAACTGGTAAGAAACTTGTGGATCAGTGAAGACAAACATCTTAAGTCACAAGCAGAAGAGTCAGCCATGTTATACACTAACAGTGTTCACAGCTAAAGCTGAGCAAAGTATTTAGCAGGGCTATTATGTACCAATCCTGTAATTTACCTCTGCAGTACCTGGTTCACTGTAATTTTTATGACAGAAATTTTCTTTCTGAGCAATCCAACCAGAGATGTTCATGTAATAAAGAAAGCACTTACAGAACTTTTCTACAGTCTCACCATGATCCTCTAGCATTAACACACATACGTGAACACCACTCATACAAGGTAAGATATGGTCTTAAGACTAGAAAGAGGTTTGATTTCGGATAGGTTATCTGTACCATCACCAGAGAAGGATGCTTATCCAGAACCTACTGAAACATCCAGCCTTCCTGAGTGTACACATTCATGGTAGTTTCAGTTGAGGTCAAAATCAGGAAATGCAGAGACAGATGAAAAACTGTGGAGGAAGTAAATTTTTAAGAGAGTATTTTTGTGATAGAATCCGATGCATATTTCTGTTCAAGTTCTAAATGCTAAATAAAGTCAACTCTTTTTCTTCTCAGAATATTTCTTCCAATAATTAGTAGATCAAGTCATCATTTAGGGTAGTCTGACAGTGAAATCAGAGTTACTCTTAGTTTTGCCAGCATTTAATTTGCCTTATTTTGAGATGAGTCAGTCCCTTCTCACCCCTATGGTGAAGGAAAGCCACACAGAAAGAAAGTAACCCAGTTCCAAGCATAAATAAACAACCATCCTGAGTTCCTCCTCACATGGGTCTAAATAAAGGATGTTATGATATTACAAGATGCTGCTGTGTGAGCCAGGAAAAACCTGAAATAGTAAAGAAAGAGACTTACCATCCATTACACAAGCAGGCAAGCAAATGGAAACTTCCTGGTGCTAAATATTTCCCCAGTGAAAATGCAAGAGCAAATCCAGTCTCATAACTAGCGCCAGTCCTGGTGACAGATATTGGACAAGGTTCCTGCTGTCCTGTTAAAGTCAAAGACAACTTTATAAATTTTGTTTGCAATATATTGAGCTAATATGTTAGCTCCCATCCAATCAGAGTCCTATTTCATTACATAGCCCATGATGCAGTCTCACTTTTCCTAGAAGACATTTTCCAAAGTGAACTGTCAAGTCATTTTACGGGAGGAACAGACACATAATCTTTCTGATGACCTGAGATGAAGAGGGGAGAAAAGGTAGTTTTTAATTAGTTGGAATATATTTCTGTTTCGTTTTGTTGTTTGCAGTAGATTTCTTTCTCCCAGTTTGATCTCAAAACTTCAGACAAGTACCAGTCACTGCACCTGGAAAATCAACACAGATGTCAAATTACTGTTTCTGTGCTCTTGCACAGGGCATGGGGGGACAGAGAAGGGAGTAGTGACTCTTCTCCCTCAGATGCACAAGGAGCTCAGGTGAATACTGAGTGGTGCTGCACTTGGCACCGCTCACTGAAATTAGAGGTGAATCAATGCAGCCAGGAGGCTCACATGCATCAAGCAAAATAATTAATTTGCTTCTACACAAGTCTCATTAGCAATAGACTAATACCAGACTGACTCTTTTCACTTCTTCACACAACTGCTGCTCAACTCCTTTGAAATATCAGTCAAAAACATGTACTATTCATGAAGGCTCAGGATTTGCAGACTCCCCTGTGTTCTTCTTCTTCAGAAATATCCATCTTTGCTATGTCAATGAAGTAGATCCAGAGTAAACAGCTTCCACTGAACATGGCACAGTCCTCATTAACACTTTATACTTTGGCATTATCTTCCAGGGAGAATAGCAGGATCATGTAAAATTATATATATTTTTAATTTAAAGAGGATCAAAACAGGGTTTTTTTGGCTGCCTTCAAGATCTTCTTCCTTATAGTCAAAAGATGATTTTGTTGGTTTATGTCTTACATCCTGGAAGATAAAAACAAAACCAAAGAAAAACCCAACCCTCTAAATCACTCTATAGACTTTGAAAATACAAAAAAAAAAAAGTCATAGGCTCTGAGCCAAGTTTAACCACCAAATACAAATTTTTGCAAAACTTTTTTCTGGCATGCGAAAAATAAAAATAAAAAATATTTAAAAGCTTAACAGGCAAAATAGTAGGTATGCCTTGAGTTATATCAAAAACATTTGATGAGCAGTTTCAGTGGATTGCTCAGTGCAACAACAAACTCAGTAAATCAGAACGCTTAGCAGGATTGCCTCAGCACATTAAACAAACATGAAATAGGATGAATTTAGGTAGTATATGCACCTGCCAGACTAATCCAAGATCTATGAGATAGTTGGATTTGGCATAATTTCATTTAGATATTTGCATTATAATGCTTATCCAGAAAAGCAGCTGAAAGAATGTTCCTTTGGACAGCGGAGGTTGCACAATACTTGTGTCATGAGGATGACTGGCTATTTCCACAATATGTTTTTCAAAAGAAACCGTGATGTCTTCTAGGCTCTTCGATGTAGTTCTCCTGATGTTACAACGCTCGCCAAAACAACATGCTTGAAACATAAGTTTCTGAGTTTCTGGATTTGCTAACTGTAGGCTCCCATATAACAATACCCAGCATACCCCAGATGTTTGCTTACTTGATTGCCCACTGCTAAGGAAGTAGCAAGCACTCCTCCCAGTCACTTGTTTTGCAACATGCTCACACATTTAAGGGCACAAGCCCCAAAACTGCTCAGGGTTTAAAGCTACCCCTAACAAATTCAGATACAGAGCATTAAGCTTTTGTTTCTCCTCATTATATATAGAGAGAAGTAACTTGCAGATATGAAGTCTAGATCCATGCGTATCTTGTAAACAACCCAAAGGCAAAGCTCGAGAATGTTCGGACTCTGGATCTTTGTGTAGGATGTTCTCAGAGAAAGTAGCCACTGCTTAAAATTATGGAAATGTAGATTTCATCAGATAAATGGTTTTCCCATTAGTGCATTCAACACACAGAAAAGGCCTGAAGTGACAAAACAAAAGTTTAATAAAGAGCATAAACAAAATTAACAGGAATTCCTCTAGGCTGAATGTTAGAATAGAGCCAAAACTATTGAAATGTCCGGAACCCAGACAGCGCCTTACTGGTTCACAAGTTCAGCCAGGGTATGGAAGGGGGGAAATGTGGTCAGACACTTCTGTCATTTTGAAGAATATCTGTGGGACTTTGACAAACAAGATGAATGTTCTCATTGAAATGCACCACCAGTTATTTAACTTACTTCCCCTGAACGTCTGGACTTCAGCTGCCTGGAAGACTGAAATGTTTTGTCCCACAAACGTTTCTGGTGTATTGATTTATTTGTATTTTGCCCTGTTGTCCCATTCTCAAAAAGAGATTCCTGATTTGAGCATCCACATCTACAAGCAGAATAGGCTATCAGAGCATGCTTTCTTCAGAGCCCTAACCATCAGGTAATTTTTCCTCCATGCCACCGGCCTGTTTTACACTGTTCATAGGGGCATTGATGCTCTTTCGGGAAATTCTGAACTATGGCACTTGCTGAATAGCAATCTAAAGAAAACTTCCACTATACTTTCACCTCTTTGTTTTTTCAAGACATCTAAAATCAACCTGAGTGGTTTCTAAACATTAATGTGTAATTCACTGACTTTTATTGGCATGAAGACAGTGGAATACAGAAAGGAAACAGGCTACATCCTATATATTTTTCTAAATTACGCCTCATTATGATAACACCTGGAAGTTCTTAACTTTTAGGGATATAAAACATTTATATTCCAACCTAGTAGCAGTTTTACTAATACAAGGTTCTGGACAATGGCAGTTCAGATCCATTTTGCAATACATCCTTCTCTGGGGAAAGACTGTCCTGCTTTGGTCTAGATTCAGGACTTATCTTTAAGCAACAGTCACATCTTCAGACCAGTAAATTCACGTGGAAAGACAGACTTTCAGGAAAATTTATACCATTAACCCATAATGCACTTTTGCAGAGAGCACTACATAGTCAACAATGGAACAGAAAACAGGCTCCCTGGCTTACCATAGCCATGAAGTTAGGCTTGGCACTGCACAGCACACCCTCTGTTTTTAATCTCTGCAGAGGAAAGCCAACACCATCTTTCACATGGGCTTAATGTTGTGAGAGTTCTCTTTTTATAAATGCCCAGAGTCACTTCAGGGTTGGTGCTAAATAAAGCAGGCAGCAAGAATGTAAACTACTGGCTGATGTTTTGTTTGCTGTATATAGCCACCAGGAAAAGTTAAATATTTCAGAATCCCCAGAGCGTAAGTTGGAAAGAGTCTGCAGTATAGCTCTGTCTTATTTTGGCTGTTGCACTGAAAAGAAACATTAACCATTCTCAAACTGCACATCAGTGCTTCTCAACCAGTAGCTGGGTGACCTGGCATCAAAGTAATCTCTGAACATGTTACAATGAACACAGTTTTTCAGGGACCTGAAAGAAGAGGGAAAGCTCAGCTGAAGTATCACTCCATTTGCTGAGGAAATAGTTGTACCTATTTGCTACAACTCCTTCCTGAACTTTAGAAAGAAATATCACAGCTAAAGATTTTCTAACTTCGTTTGCCTTCGAGCTGTTTTGTGTGCCCAGCTCTTTCTCAGCAGCTGTGTTAGGCAGTTAAGAGGAAGCGTGAGGGGTAAAGAAATTCCCCCCTTTCCATATCACATACTAGCTCCAGAGGGCCTGGAGCTCCAGTGACCGTTATGATCTTGCCACGTTATTTCCAAACAGCAGCCCGTCTTCCATTTCTGCTGGTCTCCTCAAACTCTGGTTTCATTACTTCAAGTTTCCTCTCCAACAGACAGCAGGTCAAACTCTCCTCTAATTTCCAGTCACATTAATCTGCAGTTACTTCATAGATCTCTGTGATGTTCTCACAAGTTCCTACCACGTTGACCAAGAAGAAAAAGTTTCCTCTTGTACATGACATGAAAATGTAAGTTATAGAGAAACAGAATTCATTTCAGATCCTGTTCAGGTCAGTGGGAGTTCTGTCACTGGTTTCAGCAAAAACACAGTCTGGTCTCCATGTACTGAATAAGCCCAGTGGAAGTCAGTCAGTATACACTCATTTAGCAGGAGAACAAAACAACTTCTGCCTCCATCTACTGCTACACAAATCTTTTTATTTTAGTGTGATCACACACATCCTAATTAATTCTCAGGTGGTCTCCTACACAAGATTTTTTTTAAAATAAAAAAAAAAGCAGTGCTTAGTGGTACCTTGCATTCTTAACAGGAATACAGTAATAATAATCTATTTCAATGTTGTGTTCACCTATGGTATTTGATGTGAGGAAGGAAAAAGTATTTCAAATAGCCATCCTCTCACCTCCTTTTTTCAGATACTTGCAAATCTAAATGGAAACAGTAATGTATTTACACTTCTCTGTTGTATTATTTATGGCAGTGCTGACAGCAGAATAACATAAGATGTTACATGCCAAATGACATGTAGGAACTAAAAAAAAAATTTAATGGGATTATGATAATAGTTCAGCAACTTCTATATAGAATAAGATATTATCATCAAAGAGCCATTTACGGGAGAAATTTACTCTCTTTCTTGGTCAAAACTTCCAAAATTGTTAGCTTTATGCACCCTACAATGATCAGTTCCCAGTATGAAGCTAGGAATTCAACCAGGCTCTGAAGTTGAACTTTAACTGTTGAGATAAAACAGGATTCTTCAACTGTGCTAGGAAAAATATTACATTAATGGATAAGATCATCTGGCTAAAAGTGCTCCACTAGTCACTATCTGATCATCCTGTGTCTTTAGAACAGCTCTTGCTCTATTTGACAGCTGATGCTTCTACGAAAGGAAATGAACCTTGAAGGAATATGACAAATTTAATTGTGCCATTTAGTGAAACTTGGCAAAATCTTAGTGGCAAATTGTTAACAATACTGAGTTCCCAGTCTTGAGACGTGCGCACAGCACAGTTTTAAACAATCTATTACATACACAAATATTTATTTGAAGATGCTGTGAATTTAAGGATAGAAGATAACAACAATTTTTTTTCCTTTGGTATTCTATTGATCCCACCAGTTACACTGTGATCTGCATGGTGCTACTTAGAGCATGATCATCATGACTAGAGCTCCCTTCCTGCCACTATATGTTAACACTTGGTGCATTTATTTTAAAGAAAGACAGGCTGATACCTGTAGTAAGGGCAAAATGAGAAGAGGAAAATTAAGCCATCTACTGCATTCAAGGTTTACTTCAATCTACTTATGGAAAAATTTGAATATGATCATACAAAAACTGTCTTAGTTATTTATTGCATCTTTTTTTCTCTACATATCAACTTGAATTTCAGAATATTTCGCTAATGTCTCAGGGTATGGGGAGACACGGTTCTAGAAAGAGTCTTATGCTATGCTTGTAGAGCCTCAGTTTACTAACTTTGATTGTTTTGTGATCTGAGTCTCACTAGACTCGAGATATCTAGTGCTGATTTAAGTGCTTCACATAAGCATCTTAGCATTTATTCTGTGTATAGAGTAGTGGATATAGAATGCAAAGATGCAACGCTAAGTAAGCTCTGTTCCAAGCATAGGAACATATATACATATTGAAAAGGTCTGGTGGGTTTTGGTATTTTCAATACTGGGAAATATCAACAGAAGAGACAAAAGACTTTATTTGAAATTTCTTAATAGAAGTAATGTGAGTTGTATGTGAATTCAGTGCAATCTTATCAAAGTCTGTATATAGGTATTTAAGTGTTAGAGGGGTATTCTGAGGAGAAGAGAAAACATGGAAATGCTAGAAAGCAACTGTGAAGTTATTAGATCAATATGCTGTTAAAGTTGATTCGGTCAAAAAACCGAGTTCAATTCATGCTACAGTAATTCTGCAAACAAAAGGACAAGCTTTTTAGTTAGCTGCTTTTCTGAGCAAAAATGCTGTTTCAGCTTCTATTTGATGATGATTAATACCTACCATATATTTGGCAGACTAATCTTGATCATTTTTCCTCCAGCAGTTCACAATCATCTCACTCAGGGATGTGTATGTCAGCACATTACCTAATGATAATCTGATAGCTGAATCTGCTGTTAAATAAGAAAATATCTATAACATATTAAAGTTTTCACTTTTTATTTGTTTAAGCATGTTTAAGTGTTACAAAGGGCTGATTTTCAAATAAGTTTAGAAAAAGGAGGAGCTAAAGAATGTTGTGTGATGAGTAGAAATAAAATGGACACATAGCAATGAATAATGGAATTAAACAACGTGGGAGATTTGTCTTCATAATCTGATCCTTCCAAGAAATGGAGGGGGAAGGAGGTGGAGATCAGTGAGGACATCGGAAAATTCAACTTCCAAATGGTCTTGGATGCTTCTCAAGGGAAATAAGGAGCTGCAAATAGATGTGAGGACAAATGGCAACGAGTCTACAAGAGTTTTTTTCCCCCCTGAGGAAATGATGGAATATTATTTATGGGCAGCAAGCCAGTAGAACAGTTCTTACCACAGCTAGTTCTAATCAACTTAGCTATAGGATTGAGAGTGTAAATGCAGAGATGTCAGAAAAATTAAAGATGATTGCCACAATAGGCTAATTGCAAGTCAGTCGCCTTTCTTGAATATCTAGTGGTGGTATTATAATTGGAAAATAATATATGATATCCAGTTAAGCCTATCAGCAATTAACATTTCTGTTTTGAGTATTTCTGAGTTGAAGCACCACCACAGGGGAGAAGGAGGCTCATGCCAAGTGTATGCACACAAATAAAGAATTGCTGAGGACATTATGGGGGAAGCTCTTCGTTTTTCTGGGAAACCAGCATGAGTGGATGCCTGTCTGAAACGCCTGTACATTAACACACACAGTGTGGGGAACAAACATTATTAGAGGTCTATGTGCAGCTGCGAGGTTCAAACTTACTGAGACCACACTGAGGTCGTGGGATAGGACACATGACCATATTGCTGCAATCAATCGATACAGGCTATTTAGGAAAGACAATCTAGGACGACAATGAGAGGAGTTCCCTTTATATAAGAGAGTGTTGGGATTGCAGGCAGATATTCCTCAGGATGAATGATGCCAGCAGAGAGTGGTGGGCAGACCAATATGGAGAATGTTGTGATGGATGCCTGCCACAGACTTCCTGATCAGGAAGAAGAAAAGATCTTTTCCAGGCAACTGGAAAAAGCTTCATGTTCATAGCCCTGGTCCTCATGGGGTACTTGAACAACTCCAACATCTGCTGGAGGGACAACACAACACTGAAGGGCACAAGAAAGCCAGGAGTTTTCTAGAGTGTACTGTTAATAACTTCCTGGCAAACGTGATCAAGGAATCCACAAGGGAATATGTTCTGCTGCACCTCATATCTACAAACAAGGAAGAAGGTGTCAGGGATGTGAAGGCTGGGGGCAGCCTGGCTGCCACAAGACGGTGGCATTCAGGAGCCTGTAGGAAGGAAACAGCGCAAAAACCAGCACGGTCCCACGGACTTCTGAAGAACATACTGTTTTCTTCAGGGATCTGTCTGGAAGAATCCCATGGGAGACAGTCCTGGAGATAAAAGGTGCCTAGGAGAGCTAGTTGATATTCTGGGACTACCTCCTCCAAACTCAAGCTTGGTCTGTCCTGGCAAGAAGGAAATCAAGTAGAGGTGGGAGGAGGCCTGCATGGATGCACAAGATGTTCCTGACTAGACCTAAATATAAACAGGAAACACAAGAGGTGGAAGCAGGGAGAGGTGACTCAGGAAAAATAAAGAAATGTTGTTTGAGTGTGCAGGGATGGGGCGAGGAAAGTCAAAGCACACCTAGATTTGACTGTGGTGAGGAGTAAGAATGGAAACAAGAAGGATTTCTAGAGGTATATCAGTAGCAAAAGGAAGACTAGGGAAAACATGGGCCCACTGTAGACCGGTTCAGAAGTCTGGTGACAGGAAATATGGAAAAGGCTGAGGACTTCAGTGCCTTCTCTACTTCAGTCTTTGCTGGAAAGACCTGGTTTCAGAAATCCCAGGCCCCTGACATGCACTGGAAAGTAGAAAGGAAGGCATACTTACCTTCAGTGGATGAAGGTTGAGTCAGAGAACACTGAAGCACACTGGACATACAAAAGTACATGGCATTGACCGGGTGCATATATGAATGTTGAGGGAGCTAGCTGACATCATTGCAAGGCTACTCACAACTACACATATTCAAAAGGTCATGGCAGTCAGGGAAGGTTACTGAGGACTGTAAGAAAAAAAAATAAAACAATGCCACCTTCAAGGAGGATCCACAGAACTAGAGGCCAGTCAGCCTTACCTAGGTCCATGGGAATGTGATGGAGCAAATAATTATGGAAACCCTTTCCAAACTTACGAAGGTTAAGAAGGTGGCTGGGAGTAGTCAGGATGGATTTATGAAGGGGAAATCATGCTTAACCAACCTGATAGGCTCCTACAATGATATGACGGGTTTTGTGGATGAGTGGAAAGCAGTGGGTGTTGTTTAACATAATCTTAGCAACAATTTTGACACAGCCTCCCATAGCACAATCTCATACACAAACTGAAGCAGGACAGCCTAGACAGGTGCACAGTGAGGTGGATTTAAACCTGGCTAACTTACTGGGCTGAAAGGATTGTGATCAGTGGCACAAAATCCAGCTAGAAACCAGTCACTAGGGTTGTTCTCCAGACAGTATTTTTGAGTCCATTACTATTGAACATTATCATTAATGATCTGGACAATGGACAAATTTGCAGAGATTAAAATACTGGGAGGAGGGTGTAGTGCATAAGGTGACTGAGCTGATTCAGAGGGACCCAAACATACCAGAGAATTGATCAGAGATTAACCTCATGAAGTACAGTGAAGAGAAAATGTCAAGTCCTCCCCTGGGGAGGAATAACAACATGCACCAGAACATGCAGGAAACTGGGCAGCTAGCCACAAAGCAACCTGGCAGAGAACCCTGGGGTCCTGGTGGGCACTAAGCTGAACATAAGCCAGCAATGTGCCCTTGCAGCAAATAAAGCCAACTATATCCTGTGTTACATTAGGAAGAGTGTCGCCAGCAAGGTGGAGAGAGGCGATCCTGCCCCTCTAGTTCTCTGGGTCCAGTTCTGGGCTCCCTGGTATAAGAGAGACATGCTCTTACTGGATTGAGTCCATTGAAGGGCCATGAAGAATGACAAATGAAAGAAATGGAGCATCTCGTACGACGAGGATGAGGGAGCTGAAACGGTTCAGCCTGGAGATAAGGTAGTTCAGGAGGACCTTACAAGGAAGGAGCTTACCCAATGGGAGATAGTAAAGAAGACAGAATCAGATACTTTTTATACAGGAAGTTCCATTTAAACATAAGAAAAAAGATTGTTACTGTAAGGGTGATCAAACACTGGAACTGGTTGCCCAGAGTTGTTGAGTCTCTGTCCTTGTAGATACTAAAAAACTACTTGACTGGAAACAGCCCTGAGTAACTTGCTGTAGCTGACCCTACCTTGAGCTGGATGATCTCCAGAAGTGCCTTCCAACCTCAGCTATTCTGCAATTCTGTGAATATTGTTTTGTTCTGTGGTTCTGTTTTGGAAACCAAGCCTTTAATTTTTTTTCAAATTTTAAATCCTTATTTACAAGGGTACTGCAACAGATGCTGCAAAAGAGATATTAGTACAGATAAAGTAAGCAGGAAATGATGTACTAAATTAGTCTGTTTCTTTTAAAAAATAGAATGCATTTACATTTAATACCGAAATGAAAGAGCACTGATCCTTGAAACAAATTTGTGTGATTTTCCTCCACACAATGCAAATGAAGGAGAAAAATTTAGACTGTTCAAAATGAACAAAATCAATAAACTTTCAAATGTAATTCCTGGAGACTGGTCTATGAAATTCTGAAAATTTACAAAATAATTACTTTAGAGTATATTATATACTTTCTGTGGTTCTTTTAAATTGGCCTCTGAAAAATTAAACTTCAAAGATATAATTCTCTATTCTTTGAACTGCACGCATCAGTATTACCTGAGCAGATGAGCAGACATGCTGACTTTGACTGTTCTGATATGTTCCACATCACAGACACTGCTACTGAACACATGAAGAAGGCCCCAGTGCCAGCAGATCTGAAAGTGGGCAGGTAGCCCCACACAGCTTCTGGGTGAGACATCACAGCAAAGGGTAACCAAAGTCCAGGAACAGGAATGCAACAAGGAGTAGAGGCAGGCTGTCTGGTAGATGCAGCTCACCTTGCAAGCTGAACACTGAAACATGGCTTCTTTGTTTTTTCTTTTTTGGTTCATTCAGGCTGCTGCCTTTATCTCATTCTCTGTCATTGAGATTCTACCCTGAGAAATACGCAGTTTCCTCACTCGTAGGTTTGGCTGGTCTGACTGAGAAATGCCAGTAATGTGTGAAGGAAGGAATGCACTTTATCCTTATCTGAGACATGAGGCGACCGAGATAGCAAAAGACTAAGGTCACTTATGCCTAGAACATATGAAAGAAGAAGCAACAGGAGCACTAATAGAATCTGTTTAGCCTGATTCAGTGCTTGAACTACAGGAGATAGGAGAATACTTCTTTGTGAATGCTAAGCATGTCTTGTAAAAGTGAATAAAGGGAGAGAGAGATTAGAAGGGAATGAGGTATATTCAAATGCACAAAGAGTGTTCATGTTCAAGGGACAGCTCTGCCGATCCAAATGATCCTCAGTGAAGGAAAGAAACCAAAGAGATGGAGCAGTGATGCACATCCTCTGGCACAAGAAATATTCCTTAGAGAGCACTTGCTTCTAACGTTGCCTGATGAGAATGGACATCAGATCATCCCTCACCACACTGAGAAGAACCCCCAGACACAAACCATCACTAGGAAAAGCCAAGCTTTTGTCACTATCCAGAAAGGCATGAGAAGAGCTTGCAGAAAGGTATTATGTAGATAAACAAAACATGGCCTGATGCGACATTAATCAATGAAGGAACGTCATCACTAAAAAAAAAATAAACAGACACAAACCATCACTAGGAAAAGCCAAGCTTTTGTCACTATCCAGAAAGGCATGAGAAGAGCTTGCAGAAAGGTATTATGTAGATAAACAAAACATGGCCTGATGCGACATTAATCAATGAAGGAACGTCATCACTAAAAAAAAAATAAACCCCCCCCCAAAAAAAAAAAACAAAACAAAACCCAATCAAACCTCAGAAAACCCAAAATAAAATGGGAAAAATTGTTTGTTTGATTGCTTGGTTTGAGGTTATTCCTTTCTTCTTCCTTTTCTGTATTTATGGACTAAGTTTTTTACAACAGTTTGGTTTACATTTTACTTTCAAACCAGTGGGAAAAGATGCTTTTTGTATTCAATTATAATAATCTTGATCCTCCTGAGGAAAACACTGAAGCAAAACAAAATTGCTATCAGAACAGAAACTCTATTTGATCTCCTTCCAAAGCACAGCTCTTTAGATAAAATCTTAGTTCACTATCCCATAGTCACCAAAATTATATAAAATACTAACTAGATATTATTTGCTTACACTTGAACTCACTTGCCAGTAATGAGTTTACTGTTTGGAAAACTACTTAGAAATGCATTTTAACAGTTATTGCTTTCAGAAACAAAAAGGTACTGATCCACCTTCCTATAAAAGCTAATATTAGGAAAGGCTTGAAGACTTCGAAAAGCCATTTATTTGGCCTGAAATGGCTTAGAAAGTTAAAAACTTTAAAGCGCTTATCCAGAACAAACCCCAAGACTTCAAAGGTTCTCACAGAAACTTAAAGCACCTCATGCGGGAATAAATCCAGGTGGTTAGGACAGCTGTCTAGATGGCAAGTTCTCCTATTTGAGGATAAAGCAAGTATGTAATAAAAAAAAGTAACTGTGCCACAGCACTTTGGTGTTTCTCCCTCTTACCAGAACTGGGAGATGCCCGGGGGTATAAATGTATTAGCTATTGTGAAATAAATTACTTGGGCTTTCTAGATTCTCCAGAATGGTTTGCTTAGAGCCCTCTGAAAAAAAAAGAATTATTTCAGCTATAAGTTATCTATATGTAAGCATCACCAGATAAGAGTGGGTAAAGTACAAAGGTGAAAAAAAAACAGTGAATAACTATAGAAAACACATTATTTTATAAGCTGTTTTGCCTTATTCATCACTGTGGTATTTGTCTGGAGCGGAAAAAGGAACAAAGGAAAGATAAAAATCCAACAGAGACCTCAGTGCAAGGACAGATAGTTGTGCAGAGAAAGAAAATAGTGGTAGAACTTCTATTGAGAATAAGGGCTGCAGTATGAGTGGCTTAACCATGCATCTTCCATTACAATTCATGGAAAATTCTATGGCAAAATCTTTTAGCTTTCATTCAAAACCTCAACTACTGCATAATGCCATACACATAATAATTCTCATTTGCCAATTTACGCTTTGCAAAGTATCTAGCCCTAATAAATTGCAAAGCTATTTTGCAAGGTATGAGAACAGATTTGGTAGTTAAACCACTACTGGATACATACATCAAGAAAAAAGTTCAGAAGTTAATTTTTATTAAAATACCATTTTCTGTAAATGTTGCAATATACAAACATCATTTATTCTTCCTCAGCTGTTGTATATTTTCTGAATTAAACAAGCTGTATATTGAGAAGTGTTGTTCTGTTCAATATTATAATCTTATATTCAACAGTCTCTTTCTTTAAAGAACCTCCAATTCCTTTACAAACCTGATTTACTGCTCTGTGAACTAAACATTGACTCAGTTCACCCACCAGTGAATACATGACAGTAGGTGACAGCCGTTTAACAGTAAGTTTCACAAATCAAGAATAATCTTGTTCAGAACTTGACAAAAGCATCAGGGACAATATGATTATTCTTTTAGAACACCTTGGAGTTTTTTCTGACATTCCCCACAAGGTGGGGTTTTGCTGCAGGAAAAGACTCATCTCTACCCACAGTCTAGTGCAGTGCCAGGCAAATCATTCCACTGGGTTTTGAGAGCTCTCACCAAAGTACCTCACCAATCTCAGCTCATCCCAAAGAAAGCATCTAGGGCTCAGTTAAGTTGTCCAAGCACAGATGCTTGCTGCCACCCAAGACTGCCAAGTGAGGCTGACAAACATGTCTCGGGGGCAAAGACAGAGGCTCTCCATAAGGAGTAGCTTCAGGCCAGGGATGGTACTACTGGGTGTACACATTGGCACTGGTGTCTCTGAACGAAACAAGGCTCTAGACACTTGTCAACTGATTAGCTCTCTAGACTCTCCTGATGGCACTTACTAGGCCTGTACTGACTAAAACGGAAACATAACCTCCTAGCTCACGTGCCCGTTCTTTTCTGTTAAGGCACCCAAATCTCTCTTGGACTTAAACTGAGACCCATCCTTTTGTCCATGCAAAAGCTTTAGAGCAGTGTTTTTCTGCCTCATTGTGAAGAGATATAAACATTACTATATTAAATTATATCAGCGTTTCAGGTCTCCCAATATAATTTGTTCGAGGCACAGAAATGGGAACAGCAAAAATCAGGTTACACTTCCTAAGGCAGAATGTCAGGGAAACTGCTGGTGAGCCTTCACTGAAAATTGCAACTGAGGATTTGTGAGGTCAGAAAACTGGTACACCAAAATCAAATTAAAGAAGCCTCTTTTTTTTTTTTTTTTTTTGTAAAGTGATAAAAACTGAGTCCAAGTGCACTTAGGTAAATCTGAAGTCTAGCCTGAACAAACCCATCTCATCCCCCTACAGAGTTTACTAGCTGATAAATCTGGCAATACCGTTTCCACTTTCACAAAAATGCTTAAAGTTGGTGACTACATGCGACTGAACAAAAAACTAGGGGACCTAGTGCAGGCTGTGGGACACTCAAGGCTCCTAGAGATTTCCACAATACATTAAGAGGTGCTGCCATGAGAGAAGGAGGGTTTGTCTCCTGGATCTCAGAACCATCATGCAGGAAAATGGGAGAAAAAAATTTTGCTTCCTCTGTAGATAGGATCTGCGCTTCACCAAGACATGGAAGAGGTAGTGTTTTCCTATTTGACAGCCTCTCCCTCAGATGAGTTTTCTTGAGGAAAGTGCCAAATTGTCCCAAAAAGCAGAGAGCTCAGTCTGCAACAACAGAAAAACTGATTCTCAAGCCTCCCCAGATCAGCTCTCAGGCCTCTGTCCTGAAGAATTTCATGGCAAGTTGCTATAGGAGTTATGGAGAGCATGGAGAGTCTTGCTGAATGCCTCCTTCCTTCATAACTTAAGCCAGAAGAGAATACAAAGTTGAGTATTAATAGTATGATGTGCTGAAAACGCTGAGGAAACATTTAAAAACTCTTCCATAAGTACCATTTGCAGCCTTAAAGGGACAAAACTGCTTTTCCACAGCAGATGATATTTTAGGTGGAGGAGATTTCCTAGGCTCTAAATGAGCCTGACAAACAGTGAGGAACTATGAGACGTGCAAATGTCTTATATCTGCTATGTTTTTTTCCCCTTCAGAAAAAGGTGCACGTATTTTCACATGCTGAGATGTTTAAGAGAAGGTAAAGACAAAGCATTTTAATTCCCAAAATACTGTCCTTTCCCAGTATTCAGGAGGGGGTTATAGACAAGCACTGCATTAATTCAGTGCAATTTTTACGTATATTACTGAGCTTTAGCCTTGATTACGGCCATCAACATTGAGCAAAATAAACATGTTATGTAACAGAAAATGTAGTTCTTCCTGTTGCATGCACTCAGAGAACTGCAGCAAAGCCATTAAATCTTCCTCTGAACACATGCGCTGGATCAAGCTTTCCTAACCACAGCAGGAGATCGATCAATTTGTGTCCTTAAAAAACAAGTTACCTTCCTTATCTTAGCTTGAATACCCTGCAGCATTATGAATGATCTTAATGACACAGCTCTCTTTACACACCCTTTCATGTATATGAAATACTCTGATTAAAGTAACACTGAAGTTCTATACACATTCATCTCTCGAGGTAGCTCCATCTGGGTTAATGGACTTGCAATAGGGATCAGTTCTGCCTGCTGTGCCGAAGCACAGTCTCACATAATGCATACAACCTACTATTAGATGATGAAGTGGCGTGGTAAAATGGAGATTTATCTTTCTGGGGTGAAACAGGGTAAGCATCATGTTACAACTACAAAAAGCCATACGTGAGGTAGTTTGAGGGAAAGTTAACGCTGAAACAAAATAGCCCTACTTTTGTTAAGGTCAAAACTCCAGATATTTTATGTTTCATCCTTAACCAACTCAGTAATTATTATGCACATCTCGCCAAAGCCAGCCATGACATTCTCAGTCACAGAGCGGAGCATGCCAGGACCCCTTCCAGCAAGGCAAGAGGACTCTTCTGTGCAATGACTCACAGTCTGCTTCTGGCTACATCTGCTGCTTTCGTTGTCCCAGAACAACCCTTGTGGCTGCTGCTGTCACGCCAGCCCTGCCCAATGCTGAAGCAAGCAAGCAAGAACAGAGTGGATATGGCTGATCACAACCTTTGGCTAAAAGGTAATGTTTTCAATAAGAAGATGATTAATCTCTTAATAGGTGACAAGTGCAAGAACCATTTTTCTGCCAGCAAGCCTCCAGGGAGCAGCTGTAGTGGGGCAAAGCAAGATTGGACCTGAGCTAGAAAGAACTCAGGGGTTCGTGTGAAAAAGGAAGGCAAAAATTCAGGCTATCGTTTTTGGTGAAGGCATCTTCACAGTGAATAAGAGTCAGAATGATCTTCCTGCAGCAACCAACATAGGGCCACAAAGTCTCTGGTTGGACAACAAAAATGGCCCCACTGAGCATGGGGAGAAGCCAGACTAACTAGGAACACAATATTCTTTTACTGCGCGACAGAGGCAGATGTCCGAAGATCAAATGTCAGATCTTCCAGCAAATCTGGCAAGTTTGCTATGTAGGTTGTTACGACTTTTGATTTTGGCAGCCAATTTTATCTGATTGTTACAGTAAGCCAGAGACCTCCCAAGTGCAAAAGCTGAGCAAGAGATTAGATATGAATTGGTTTTTTCCCCAACCTAAGCTTCAACACCAATCATCAGTTTTATATGGTCTACTTTCAGGTGCCAAAAATTGTTAACACACCAGTAAGTGAGGGCTCCAAAAGCAAGCTCAGCTCTGTGTGTTGAGATGGAAAGATCCTTAAGTGAAAAATGAACTCCTGGAAACTATGGATCAGGAGCCTTCCCACCTAAGAAAAAATTTTTTCAAATGTCACTTCTATGGAAGAATTATATTACAGTACTCTCAATTTATGTTATTGATAACAGCTACTTAACATCGTCTTAATGGAAAATAAAGTGAGTTATGATACTCCATGTTTTAAAGAGGAAACACAGACACAGGTATTTGTCACGTTCCTGAACATCAGCTGGCCTGAGAGAGAATAATTCTCGTTTTGGTCTTCATGGTATGTGTGTGGCCTTTAAACTCTGGGGAAGATATCTAAAAAAAATGTTATTAAAGTGGACATCACATTTTTAATTATTGATCTGGTTCAGACAAGAGCAGAGCAAATTGGTATGAATTAACATTTCCCTGCTCCTGTACCACACAACATCACATGTAATGTGAACTAATTCAAGCAAAACTTTCATCTGTTTGGGGAAAGAGAGGGGGAGAAAGATTGTATTATGCATGCCTCAAAAATCTGAAGCTGCCGTGCTTAATAAATCACAACATTTCTGAAACTGAGTACTATTCTTCGGAACATATCCCCATTCTCCTTTCTGTGATGAGAAATATACTTGTACTTTGTATTTGCATAGCTGAATAAGTGCCCTGAGGGCAGATACAACTCTCGTGTTTATTTATTTATGTTTTAGCTCCAAAAAAAGTTTACAGTTTTATGACAGAACACTGAACTGCCATAACATTACTGGGAAAAGTTCAGCTTTAAACCTTACGAAGTGATTAAATTTTTACTGGTCTTGGAATCAATTGTTTGCCTACAAAAGAAAGAAAATAAAACCTGCTTCCAAAGGTTAAAAAAAACAAATGAAGTAAAACTAAATAAAATAAGTTACAATATGAACGTGCTTAGAGCACCCAAAATACCCTAACATCATTCTGGTTTTCTGAACGCGGCTGCTTTGACAAAGATAGGATTGGGAAAGGTGCATTTGCATTTTACTGCCAGCTAATAGGGCTGGGCACTGTGCCATGTTGATCACAGGTACTGATTCAAGAAGCAGCTCCCTGTTGACTTGAGAAAGTCCAGAAACAATTCCCATGGGGGAATTCTCAAATAGTACAACCTCAAGGAGAATTCATCTGCCTCCAGAGCAAGAAGACACATAAGAAATGAGAAGTGCAAGAAACTGTGAGAAGTAACGGGGAACACAGTTTTTGTATGCAAGTCCAGAACCTGCCCAGATGTTCAGTACTGACAGTGGACTGGGATCTGCAGCTAGTTTTCATTTCCACAAAAAAGTGAATACACCAGGTCCAGCTCTCAAGAGCTCGTCCTTCCTCCTCCCAGGATTCCTTTCACAGGTGTCACATTTCCGTGTTCACTGTGCTTCATTAGCCTTACTTTCCTCTTCTCTTCTGCACTCTCTCATCTCATCTAGTGCCAGACTCTTCCCTGAATCTTCCTATCTACGAGTGTAACTGAGTAGCTTGAATCCATCTTCTGACTTATCATTCAGCTACTATATGTCTCATTGGTGTGTGCAGAGCTCTAGACATCACTGGCAAATAAAGAACATGAAGCAGAAACTTGAGCTCTGTGGAGGCCTGTTTGTTTTGGCTGTCGCTGTAGTTTTTATTAATAAATGCCTTCTGGTAGACTAGACTCTATTTATCATGACATATGTTATCTAGCTTATGTCCTTACACACTATTACAAAACTAATGTTGTGCACAAAACTATTTCTCTCTCTCTTCCCAGGCAGTGAGAAGGGTGGTTATGTTATTTTAATGGATATGCTTGTCTTATGCTATTATTGAGAAGCTTTGGTTAAAGAAGTGACCTTTTTGTATTTTGTTTTGGAAATGTGAGTTTTGTGGCTGCTGTGGTCCTTTCCCATTGGAAAATGATTTCTAATCCATCTCTACATTAATAATTCTCCAACTTCTTTTTTGCTCACTTCTCCCAACTGTGGATTTTTCCCAGACCTCTTTAGCTACTTCTCTTTCCAGCCTTGCCTATCTGATTGGTTTGACGCTTGCTTTCACAAACCATATGATATAATGAAGGGGGTTACTAGACTAGCCCAGCCAAAAAAGGAAATGTCCGTTTCCACACTTGCCAGCACCTATTCCAATATTGCAAGTGAACACTATCTCTCGAAAAAATCTTGTTTAGGGTTACAATGAAATCTTGAGGAAAAAATGCATCTAATCCAATTTGAGGGCCTGAAAAATTCATACCAGCTTCAGAAAGAGGACTCAATATTCCAGTAGTTTTCCAAATGAAACCTCTGCTTCTAGAAGGAACAAGGGTATGTCTCTTAGGTGGAGTGTGATCTCTCTGAAGAGTGAATTCATTTCTGGGACCCCAAAGACAAGTTATATCAAGCAGACAAGTCAACTGGACAGTATAAAGCCCAGATTTCTGTACAGCTGTAGCTCTAGCGGCGAAAATGAGTGAAAAGTGCAAACACATTTTATGATTACCTTATGTTAGCAACAGTATCATAACAAAAATGAAGAAAGAATGCACCTTTTCTACTCTCAGAAGGAACTTCATTTATAGACTAGCACAGCCTAGATTTGGTTAGAATGGGAAAAGTTTGTAGATGCAATATAGTGAATATATACTATATCTTTCCTTAACATGAAGCTGCGTACCAGCTTGTTCTTTTCCCTTCTCAAGAGAGCTTCAGTACAAGTATTGTGCAAAATATTGTCCTGAATAAGTTCTATTATGCTGAGACAGCTTGATAATTTTGGTGTTTTCTGTCTCGCTTCACAGGTCCTTACATCCACAGTGATTTATACAAAGTGTAATGTTTCTGTATCTCCCAAAAACTGTTTTAATACTGCACTAGGTAAACAGAATGTCATCAGATTTCCAGTCCTTCCTGGGTAATTTTCCCTAGTTATGTAAACGTTTATCTTAATTCTACTTCTTCCTTTGCACTTTTTAAAAAATGTTTTTGCTCCTTCTCTGTGCTGAGCCAGTGTGATAACCACTATACAGAACCAAGACAAAAGAATACCAGGGCTGGATGCCAAGGAGCAAGGCTGCACATACCCGAGCCAACAGTAGAGCCTTTGATTACCATTTATCCAAGAAGGCATAAAGCAGTGTAGAGATCCTGTTTAGCATTGTCCAAACCCTCCAAATACACCTAGTAGAAGGCCTCAGTGAGGTAATTCAGCAGTCTAGCTCCTTGTGTTTACACAGTAAAAGTAGTTGCTTCTGTAAATGTGTTCACAGGTGCGCCAGTGCCAGACACGTACATAGCAGTAGAAGTTTAGATCAAGACTTGATTCCCTTGATTATTTTTCCCACCATCTAACCTGTGTTGTATTTGGCAAACAAGCTTCTGGGGAAGGGGAACAGCATGCAAAGTGCTGGCAACAACATTTTGTTAGATATGCTGAAGTTAATTAATAGAAAACAGATCATGTCAACAATGTTTACATTTCTCATGCTTTCCCTCTTTATCCACTTGAACTGACCTATATAAAAAGCACTTTAGAATCTACTGTGTGTATAAAAAATGCATACTTTTCCACATAAGTTTAAGTTTGCCAGTGTACAAAGTTGTCAATAGGTTGGGGATCATTTCAATAGTGAAATAGTGAATCTAAGTCAGCAGAAACCACTGAAACTTCAGTGCAAGCTTTCTTACAGTCAAGCTCTGCTTGCTTTCCATCTCACAAAAAATGTAAGATACAGGACCAGACACCTACAGAAATCCACAAATTTTAGTGGGTAGAATTCTGAAGATAACTTTCTTATTTCGGCAGACTTTGAAAAAAACCCACTAAACAAACAATCCAGCTTGCAAGAAGTTGACACATTAATCTTACTGCTTGGAAACCAAAATTCTACTTGCTCCTACTATAGGTGATCCTCATACCACCCCTTTGCTTGGACACCCATCTGCTACCTGGTTAGCAAAATGCACTTGGATAAATAAATAGGCATGTGTTCTAGTAGCACAGATGAATTCCCTCTCAGTTGCTCACACCACCTATGTTAGGTCTCTAAATAGGGATATGTAAGCTGGAAGCTTACTCTGATGTGATAGGATTCAATCTTTTTTTTCTTCAAACTGTCATGTAAAACATGATCTTTTCTCTCTGTCCTGGCTATACAAGGAGCATAAAGAAAAAAAAGACCAATTCCACAATTCCTAAGCTAAGCTTCTACACAGCTAAGACATTTTAATTTAATTTTGTGAATATCCAAACTCACTTAATCTTCCAAAAGTCAGAGCAGGTCCCATAGCACTCAATACTGGCTCATCGATCAGCAGCTGCAAGAGATAATATAGTGCTGTATTTACCATGTGAGCCTGGGATCAGGGACTCTCTGTATATCACTTACTTACACCAATGTAAAGCAAATGAACTGCTCAGCCTGGATGACCTTAACATCCCTGTTTTTTAGTTTACACAGAGGTAAACCTGAAATAACAACAGTGAAGCAGAGCCAAGTCAGACTGCAAGGCTTTGTGGGCCAGTATGATACACAGATATCCCCAGCTGGGAGGTAGCACATGGTGCCACAGCCTTGCCCCAGGCTGTGCTAGACCCATGACAAGGGCTCTTCGGTAACACAGTCATGCACAAAAAGAAGTAACTACAAACCACAAATAGAGAGGACACTTCCCACTGTACTTTCCCTGCACTTCCTGGCACTCAATCATTTTTGTAGTACCAGTGGGTATACTGTTTTGGTTCTGTCTTCTACTAGTAACAACCATAGAAAATGAGAAATAAGGTATGTTGATCTTCCCAGGTAAAATGTTGGCTGAAGCAGAAGCCAAAGGTTATTTACGATCTCCTCCACAAGGCCAAGAAGAGGTTATCCAAATGCAGGACTGCAGTTAATCTGTATTTCATTTCCTCCAGCTGCAAGATGACTGCCACACTTTTGTTGTAATATAGGCTTTGAAGAGGGAAGACAGCAAGAAGAACTGGCAAAGGCAAGGACAAAGACACAGAAGGAAACAGATTTAATTTCATACCAGCTCATTTCTGCAAACTGTAGAAACGGTAAAGAAAACATGAACAGTATTTCCACTGAGTATGATACGAACTTTTTGGACCATCACTTAGAGGGAAAAATATCCAAAACATCTTTAGGGCTGAGCTGAACAAGTTCATTGAAAGTTAGTAGGACTCACTTTCCTAAGCCCCCTTAGCACTTAAGAAAAAAATCTTACAATATGCATGTTTCCTGCTTGATGCCAAAAGGAATCAACTGCTTCTAAAGACCAAGAATACACTGAAAAAGATAATTTAATTTTCAATCTCAGCCAGTCTACAGATTCTCCTGCACCTGGCACAGTCACTCATTTCCAGGAAAAGAAGGTTTAAAATCTTCCTGTTTTATCCAGTACCACCCTGATGTCTGTATCCGCAGGCACAAATGTAGCTTTAAAGTGCTTGAAAAGAACAATAGCTGACAGCTGGTTCTGACAGTAAAAACTTGCTTTTCCTTTCTTCCCACAGAAGTATTTACAGCCTGTCTGCTCAGGTGAGGATAGACACATGCACACTTTATGTAGTCCCCATACGTGGTGTACTTACCTCACTCACATAGACCTACAAAGAGCATACCTGAAGCCTTCAGTTAAAACGAGATGCCATTGTCAGAACAGTCATTCCAACTTGTCGCGGTTTGAAAAGGGGGGCTGTTC
>NW_010388976.1:20626-20831 GCF_000710305.1 Buceros rhinoceros silvestris | reverse complement strand
ACCTCCCTCGGCCCCCCCCTCCCCTCGCCACCACCTCAAGCTCTTGGCTGGCTGAGGGGCTGTGAGGTGCGGGCTGGGTCTGGGGGTTGCGGGGGGCTTTGCATTGATGCATTGATCGCCCATGGTCTCCGCCTGACCTCCCTGCTCCCAGGGAAGCAGTCTCCATGGCTACTGGCCCTTCTCCTCCAGCGCAGACTGTAAATTT
>NW_010388976.1:19228-20511 GCF_000710305.1 Buceros rhinoceros silvestris | reverse complement strand
AGACTGTAAATTCCTGCAGGCAAAGCCCAGCCTTGGGGGTGCGAGGGGGGGAGCCAGGAAGGAGTAACCAAAGCCAAATAGAAAGAAAGAAAGGCTGGGAGAAAAAGGGCGTTGCTTGGATGGGGCTCTCCTTTCCACTCCCCTTTCTCAGGTCCCCAGCACCAGGGCAAGGCGCCTGCTTCCCCCCTCCAGCGCTTGCTGCTCCTGCTGCTGCTGCTCTCTTGCAAAACTGGAATTGGCTGGGATTATTTAAGGAAAAAAAAAAAAAGAGCAGGAGAAGGAGAAGGGATCAGAGCAGCCGCCAGAGAGAGGGCGATAGAGTCCACTTTCCTCCAACTGCCCTGGGTCTCCTTCCCTCACTCTCTCCTCTTCAGCAACACCAAGAGCCCCAAACTGAACCCAGAGCAGCTTTCTCCACCAGTTCAGTTCCCTTCCCTCCCTCTGTCTCACACACGGCACGAAGTGAGCCCCTTCCTCCTCTTGATTTCCTTTCGCATGCTCAGCCTCTTGTTTCCTTTCAAGCACTCGAAATCCCCCCGTCTTGCCCCCGCTCCTCCATGCAGACTGGGATTGCAATGGGAGCTTTGCAGCTTGCTGGATTTGCCATCCTTTTCTTTCTCCTCCACTCTGGAAACACGCTGGCAAATAAAGCCAGTCAAGGTAAGAGAAAAATCTTCCCAGCTCGAAGGGTGGCTGTTTGATGTGTGTGTTAGCAGCCGGACCTCCTCCTCGTCCTCAGCTCTGGGGTTTTATGTGCAGGCTGGAGAAATTAGCAGCAATAACAACAAACAGTGGAGGGGATTTTGAACGCTGCTCGCAGATATCGCTGCCTGCTGCTGTTGATCGGGGTTGGGCTGTTGGAAACTCTTTAAGGAGTTGCATTTCTTACACTTTTCTTTTTTTTCTTTTTTTTTTTTTTTTTGGTTCGGACTCTTTATCTCAAGGCAGGGGGTGCAGAGGCAGAAAATGAGGGTGGGAAACACGCCTGCACCCATCGCAGGGCAAGTGCTGCTGTTTGGAGGGGCTCGGGGGGCTCTGCTGATTTTGGGGGTTCCGTGGCATTGAGATGGGGCTAACAACCTGGGCAGAGCAGGCGAGGAGGGCTCGCTCCGGGCTGGCTTGGAGGGCAGGGGTGGCAGAGCGGGTGTCTAATAATGCCGGGAAGCTGCGGAGGCTGCGACTGTGTCGGTGCGTTGGATCTCCAGGGTTGTGCTCTAGGGGTGTGGGCTGCAGAAAACTTGGGGGCGCCGAACACAGCAAAGGCTAAGAAAGAGGGGAGTTAT
>NW_010388976.1:16815-19068 GCF_000710305.1 Buceros rhinoceros silvestris | reverse complement strand
GAGAGGACCATCCCGGTGATACCAACCTCAGGCTTTTCTGCTCCACCGCTCCCACATCGCGCCAGAGTTTCTCCGTCGCCAATGTACACACGTAGCTTTATGTATGGTCTATCTATACCTTGGGTTTTCTATAGCACCTCTATATTTAGCTTGGATTTTTCTCTATACCCACGCGCAGGAGTGCGCGTGCACACACAAACACACACAGCCCTATGTGCATGATCCTCTTGGCTCTCTCTGAGGGGTTTTTTTCTCCTTAATTCACCACTATCTATACGATCTGTTGGTTTTTTTTTATTTTTTTTTTTTCTGTCGCACTTAGCAGGCTGTAAGCTTTATCAAAACCAGCTTTGGCTCTTTGCTATTGTAGTAGCAGCGTGTTTACGCGTAGGGCGAGATTAAATAGAGTGTGAATGAAATGTAGAAGCGCGGGATATAATTAAAGATCTCTTGTAGGCATTAGCGAGAGGCGTATTTCATCCACGCACATGGTCGCCCCGAGCCCTGTCACCGACAAAGTTAGAAGGAATTTCAAGGCTATTGTCTTATCTGGTTTAAAGTGTTGGTAAAACAATAGGCGACTTTTCGGGAGGGCAGTCTGGGCAAGCACGGGAGAGATTTTCCAGGGCAAAGGTTTGGGAAGAAGGCGTCCAGCTTCGTGTAAAGCTTGACGATTTTAGCTTAGAAAGGAATGCTTAGGTTTTTTACCCCCCTTCAAATTATCTTGAGTGTATGCATTGCTTTCATTTCTTATCATAATATTTATTTATTAAGGCCTTTTGGTTTCCAGTTCCATTTAAGCCTGAGCCAGAATTGCATTAAAATAGCAAAGTAAAATTCCATCATGCAGAGACTTGACAGATCCCTTCGGGGAAGGAGAGAGGGGTGGAGTGGGAGTGGAGAGAGGTGAGCTCAATCCTGCGCCGGGGCAAAGTGCCCGCCGTGAGCCCAGGATGGTGCTGGCTCCCCCTGGCCAAGGCACCAAGCAGAGTCGGGGGGTCCGGCCGCTCCGCACCCAGGCTTTTTGTGATGGGGAGGTAATCCCTGAAGCTGCTACTGGGGGGTTCCAGGGGCTGGTGAGGGGGAGATGGCCATGGAGAGGTGAAGGTTGGTGCCCGCAGGGATGTGAGGGCTCTGGGCAGGGCTGGACCAGGTCCTTTTTGGATGAGGTTGAACTCATGGACACAGCATCACCGATGGCAGATAAACACCGAGTTGTTCCTGGGAACTCACTATTGCCTGGTTTTTCGCATGCACAAGTGTCACTGAGCTCTTCGAAGCCACCCCATGCACTTGGGGTGTGTTTTAGTAGGATATTTCTGAAAAGCATCAGGCATTCCCCCTGTATCTGCAGGGTGATGCCCCAAGAATGGGGTACACATCACTGAAGCCTTGGCCCTTCTGGGGACATCCATCCTGGCCAGGTGACTGTCACAGGTTGGGGATGGCTCCTCTCCCATTGGATGGGCTTGTTTTGCTGTGGTACTGCACCACGGGTAGGGCTCGCTGGCTCATTTCTCACATTGGATTACTCCGGAAAGTTTAGTCTGTAGGGAAGGAAGGATTTAGCAGAGCCATCCACCAGGCCTGGAGGGTGTCTGCCAGAGGACCTGCTGTCTGCAGGGTTTATGGGGTCACTGTAGGGCTAGGAAAGCTTTCAAGAGGAGAACTGACATATAAATCCAAATAGCCCCAGGGAGGCTCTCGGCATGCACGCAGGATGGTCTCCCTGCAGACCCCATCCCAAGCTGCACAAACAGCCCCAAGCTGCTGCCATACCCCCAGCTCCCCTCTTTTCTGGACAGATAATGCCACCCCCCTGTCTCCTCCCCTCACCCGTCAGTCTGTCTGCCAGCCTGCCAGGCAGAGGAGCCAGTGCTGAGCTCCCGCTCGCCGTGGAGCCCTGCCCTTTCATCGCCTGCCACCTTGGGGAGGATGGAGCCCAAGGCTGGCAAATTTGCACCCTCCCCTTGTACCAGGCAGCAGCAGGATTTGGCCTTGCTGTCTCCTCCGGCAGCACCTCCGTAACTGGAGACATGTTGCAGGACTCTCCACCTTTCCCTGCAGCCAGATTGCAGATCCCTTCGGATGGGGCTGGGAGGGAGATGCAGCATCTCCCTGGGGGTCTCTGGCACCCCAGTTTGCAGCTCCCAGTGCTCCAGCCACCCTCCCAGTGCGGGGTCCTGGCCCCAGCCTCAGCCCAGCTCAATGGTCACCTGTGGGTGAAACCAGCCCTTTTGGCCGGTACCGCCC
>NW_010388976.1:15249-16657 GCF_000710305.1 Buceros rhinoceros silvestris | reverse complement strand
GCAGGGATGCACCTGCAGAGCCTCCGCTGCCAGGGCTTATTTTTTTACATATCTTTTTTTTTTTTTAGGAGCCTAAAATTTTCCAATTGCAGCCTGGAGATGCTGTTTGATTCCCCTCCCATCTCCGCCGAACCTCCTCCCCCTTGGCCTCCGCTTTCCTCCCTCTCATGCATTCACAGTGTGCAACTGTTGTGCCTGTCCCCTCCACCCCTCTGAAATATGAAATGTAAAACTGTAAACATTTCAACATACACAGTTCAAAGGGGAGCTTTGACTGAGGGTGTCTAACATGCCCGTAGCGAGATTAAAAAGGGGAGGGGGGTTGGTAGGAAGGAGGGAAGAAGAGGTTTTTTTATAGCTGCCAGCAGGATGCTGGCATATTCAGACACCTCGAGTCTTCCAGTGAGGATATGTATTGCTGTCTCCCAACTGCTCAGGAGTTCTTTTTTTTAATTTTATTTTATTTTTATATAGATTTTTCCCTTGCAGATGGTCGCACTGGAGTAATCCATTTAGGAAAAACACATGCATGAATAACCTTAACCTTCACTTTCAAAATTATAAGTCCCCTGAGAGGCTTTTGGAGAAGTCTGGGATGGCAAATAAAGTTTGCTCTGTCTTGCGGAACTGGAGGAAGCCCGGCTGGCCGCAGTTCGGCCAGGCCATCATCTTCCCCGCTGCAGATCTTGTGTTTGTTGTTCCCGAGGCTGAAAACAAACAAATGCATATTTTTAAGGCAAGGCTCGGTCAGCCTGATAAGCCAAAGGAGCAACAACAATTCACCGGGGAGATGAACACGCTGCTGGCATGAAGCAGCGAATGCCCCACAGAGAAATAGCGGTGGAACTAGATGATCTTTAAGGTCTCTTCCAACCCAAACCGCACTGTGATTCTGTGAATCGAGCTGAAGTGATCAGGGTTGGCACAAGGAGTTCCCATCCTGGGGGATGCTGGATCTGGTGGTAGATCTGGGATCCATCAGGATGCCCCAGGCTGGTGCAGGGAATAGGGAGCTCAACCCAGCTCTGCCCTCACAGGAGGGGGAAGCGTTGATGGGGGTCAAAAAGCCCCTTTGGGGACACTGCCAGCTTTGGGGAAGCAAAACACAGGGCGAGGGGTGCAGAGTGAGGTCTGCAACGGGGTGACCAGGGTGGGACCCTCCCAGGTCCTCGCTGCTACTTGTGGCTCCTCGTCCTTCATCTGTGCTCCGTCACTCCGGTGGGGCAGGCACTGTGGCTGCATCTACCAGGTCCCACCTGCTTTCGGGAGAGCTGGGGGACCTGGGGGGCATGGGGCTGGTGCAGGGTGCTCCAGTGCACTGTGGGGTGACCCAACCCGAGCGTGGGTACCCGCCCAGGGACCCATGGCACAGCATCCTTGCACAGCCACCTACTACCAGACACAAGAA
>NW_010388976.1:14159-14679 GCF_000710305.1 Buceros rhinoceros silvestris | reverse complement strand
ACACATCCCCATACAGACAGGCTGTTAATATATATGCCTATATAAAAATAAAGAGTAAAATTAATTTGAAAGGAAAAGCTGAAGCGCTTGCAGAAGAAGGGAGAAGGACAGTGGCTTTGTTTGGTCAGGGAGTTTCTGGTGGGTTTTCACGTCTCCGTCTTTGCTCCCTCCTCAAACTTATTGGGGCTTTCAGCCTATCAATAAAACCATCTTTTATTATGTACATATATATAAATTTTTTTTAATAAGAAAGTGAGGAAGGAGCCTCAATCCAGGCCCTAAAAATATACGAGCTGTTGCTTTATCCCCCAGTGATGTGAAGTGGGACCCGGGCTGTTTTCCCCCCGCTTTGGGCCCGCTTGAAATGGCAGTGGCGTTGAAACCTTCTGCCTCCGCTGCCTTTGAAATGGAGAATAAAGCTGCAGCTGGAGCGGAACGGGGCCCAACAGCCAGCGCTGGAAAATCCCACCCACAACGGAATAAAAAACACCGCCCGAGGCGCGGGGCGAGTGCCGCAGCC
>NW_010388976.1:11979-13987 GCF_000710305.1 Buceros rhinoceros silvestris | reverse complement strand
GCCGCAAACCCCCAGCAGGGCCGTGGCGGTGAGGCCGAGGATGCTCTTGCCCTCTGACAAGCCCTAATTAGCCCCAAAGCACAGCGGGATGGGAAGGTGGGGCCAGGCGGGGAGCTGGGGCCACCGGACGTGGGCGAGACCTCGGGTCCCCGACGGTGCTCGGCATCTTTGTCAAAATTTTCTGTCTGGTCCAATGTTTCCTGCTTTGGGGGATGATGCGTCTATCTGCGCCGTCTGGTTTGTGGCCATTTCAGACAACTTTGGGTGAGAAAGGGCATCTTTGGTTATTTGTGCAGGTCTGCAGGGGGTCCTGGCTGGCAACCCCCGCAAAATACCCCACCTAGATGTGGGATCTGGCCATCAGAAGGTCCCTGCGAGCAGGGGAACAAGCCGGGCACACCCCAGCGAGGAGTCTGCGAGAGCAAATAGGGACGGGAACATCAAGAAAGCTTTTTTTAAAAAAATCTTCTCTTTACTCGGCTTGACATCGAAACCCCTCTCACCACGGTGACGGCGGGGAGCACCTGCAGCGCGGCCACGGGTGCTTCTCTGAGCAGAGAAGATTGCCCTGCAGGAAAAGCGGGCTGCCCCAGCAGCAAGCCTTCCCTTTGGAGGGAAAACACCACTTGCGTTGACAAAAACGCCAGAATTTCATTTTTCAGAGGGCTTTTTCTTTCTTTTCCATTCACCCCATCATTTCAGAAGGAGACTTCTGAGGAGCCACAATTTCAGCATCCTGAAATTAGGATCTTTGCCAATCTCGGGGTGGCTCCCGGGGTGCCAGGAAGGGTGTTTATTCACCCTTCCCACTCACACACACACACTTTCCCCCCCACCCTTTTTTTTTTTTCTTTTCCTAACCCTGTAACCTTTCAGAATGTCTCCAGCTTTGGAAAAATTACAGAGTGGCAAATTTATGTTTTCTCTTGTACTTTTGCTGCTGAGTAATCTTTCCAAAGTGAGAGAAGTTCTGAAGTTACAGAATGGAAAAAAAAAGATAGAAGAGGAATAATATACGTGTGTGAGTGGGAAAGGCGAAAGGTGTGGCATCGTGCTCAGATGCTGCTCATTGTCTTGAGTTTGAGGGTGTAAAAGAGGAAAATGAAATAGGAAATAAAACCCCCCAGAAAGTGAGATTTTGGACAAAAGGCTGGGAAGATGTCAGTGATGTGATGTCTGATGTGTGCTTCATGGTTTGGGTGGGTTTAGGGGAGGGAGAGGGGGTTGATGGATGGTCTGAGCTTTGGGTGCTGGTTCCCACCTGTACCTCAGAGTGGGTGCCCGGAGTGCTGGGACACAGCAACTCTCACCTTGGGACCATCGACCCGAAGCATCGAGATGGAATTAATAACACGGGGGAAGAGCCAAGGCAGATCTCCAGACCAGGTGGGGTCAGGCCCAGGAGTTGCTAATTCAGTAGATCTTTGGCTCAGCGTTGCATCCCCGAGCTCACCACTGCCCACGAACTCTCAACATCCTGCTTGTGTCCCCACTCTGGTGCCGCACCCCTCCCACCAGCCACCCCAGAGCCCCGACAACGGATGCTGGAGCCAGAGGCCAAGCGGCTGTGATGGAGGCTCTTCCTCCAGGGCTGAATGGCTCTTTAAGCCTGCCGACGTGCTGGGGAAGGAGGGGGCTCTGCACTCCTGCGGCTTCTGCAGGTTTTTTTTCTGCCGGGGATTATTTGCACATGCTTCTGGGTTTGTAGGATGGAGCCTTCGCAGGTGGGTCAGGGGTGGGGTTGGGTGGCCGTGCCCTGGGGTGGGGACAGGGTTTGCTGCCAAATGTGAAGCTTGGTCAGGGAGGAAGCAAACCTGAGCCATGCTCAGCTTTCTGAAAGGACAACAGCCCCCCAGGCCCCCGCCAGACCCTCTTCCCAGGGATGCTGCGGGGTGCTGGCATGATCACAACTTGGCAGCACCATGCTGTGGATGCTGGAGGTGATGGTGCCAGCTTGGAGATCACCATGCAATCCCTGCATCACCCCCTCCGTGGTGGGTCAGCTTCC
>NW_010388976.1:11587-11849 GCF_000710305.1 Buceros rhinoceros silvestris | reverse complement strand
TTCCAGCGGGTGATTAATGGCCCACGGGAGACCGTGGTGGCCGCGGGCCATGGCTAATGTCAAATAACAAATATGAATACAGGCTGTAAATATTTATACAATGCGCAGGCACGTGCCGCCTCCCCGGTGCAAAGGCAAAGCTCTTCCTCCCCCCGGCCGGGTGACTCACATCTCCCAGCACAGAACTGCCGGGGTGGCCAGGAGATGGCTCGGACCAGCACTGCCGTGGCCGTGGCCCCTGTCCTGGCAGGGCTGCCTGCGG
>NW_010388976.1:8412-11414 GCF_000710305.1 Buceros rhinoceros silvestris | reverse complement strand
GTTTCATGTCTTTGGGGATGTCCCAGAGCACTTCTGTTCGTGGGGTCGCTGAAAAGCAGCTTTTTAAAGGCAGCCGAGAGCTTCGCTACTTTAGGCTCCTCTTTATGGGGTACAGGGAAGGTGGAGGGACCTTCAGATCACCCTGTCCTGATGGGACCCCGGTGGAAGTGAACCCCTCTGGGAGCGGTGCTGATGCTCCCTGTGTGCCTATGGAGTGGGAGCGGGGAGCCCGGGGTGCTCTGGGAGCCCTGCCCGTAGCCAAGGTGCCAGGGGTGATGTTCAGCCCCTGCTGCCTTACACCACTGCTAAGGCATTGCCAGCCAGAGAGGGGAGGTACCACTCCAGGGCACCACGACTCCCTTGCTGCCTGTGCAGGAGAGGCAGAGAGCAGCCAGGCGAGCAGCCTCTTGTTCATAAACCTCCGCCCCATAAGCTTGAGGCTTCTCTGTTTCCCAAATACCATTAAAACCTCCGTTCCTGCGGCCTCCTCCCATGGCAAACCCTTGGGCACCACTGCTTGAGGCCATCATCAGCTCTGGGTGTGGTGTCCCAGGTACCATGCACTGTGTCCTGGGTGAGGGGGTTGAGGGGCAAAGGGGGATCAGGGGAAGGTGGGTTTTGGCTGTGACCCTGAGGAAGCCTTGATGTTTTTCCCAGTTCTCCTTCGTGCTTCCCGCTCCTGGCTCCCAGGTTTATTTAATGCGGTCCCTGCTAATTCGTGCACATTCCTCCGCGCCTAAGAATAGAAAGCGATGACGATTATTTGGGTGACTGGTCGGCTCAGGAAATGGCTAATTGGAGACAGAGACTTTCACCTCTGCCTAGGCTGGCTCCAGCCTGGACTCCGGGTGCCTGAGCGGTGTTTCCTCTCACCAGACACGTGAACGGGTCGGGGAATCTCAGGATGGCTCGTACAAGAGTGGGAACTCAGGTAGTGCTGTTCACGACCAGACCCAGCGGCTCGCCATCAGCAAGCCCATCACCTGTGGATTCAGGGCTAGGGTTGGCAGACCCGCAAAGGAGCAAAGGAGCAGCGTGGCTCCCTCGAGCCTTTCTGGTTCACGGACTGGTTACAGAGCTGAAGGGCTGCTTGGCTTCACTGCCTCGGGCAATGGCTCCTGTGGGGAGATGGAGAAAGCTGCCCCCCATCGCTCCTCATCTCTCCCCCTGTCTCTCCCCTGGCAGACGTTGACGAGTGTGTGGAGGGCACCGACAACTGCCACATCGATGCCATCTGCCAGAACACCCCCAAGTCCTACAAGTGCATCTGCAAGTCTGGGTACACCGGTGACGGGAAGCACTGCAAAGGTAGGGGCGCCTTGACACTGCAGCGCGTGGGGACGGAGAGGGATGTGACTGTCCTTGCCGGTGGCAGTGGCAGCTGTCATGCACTCTTCTGGGCTGGCCAGGCCCAGGAGGGTCACCTGGGGTTTGTCTTAACCAAAGCCCAGCTTTTTTTAACTGCAGGATTTCCTGCAGAACTGGGTTAGAGGTTAAAACATGAGAAGCTCGGACTTGGTTGGACTCGATGATCTTAAAGGTCTTTTCCAACCTCAACAGTTCCATGATTCTAAGCTTAAAAATAAGAACTAGATATACAGATACGGGTGAGACAGATGTAGACGTAAAGGTATAGCTATAGATCTGGGTATGTGTAGCTGAGTGGGACATGGAAAGAAAATGGGGTCCTTGGAGAAGCAGCACCAGGAAAGCAGGAGCAGGGCAGGGGAAACATTCCCGGCTCCGCTGGGAGTGGGTCCAGGGTCAGGATGGGCTGAGTACAAATAGCAGAGGGATTAAAGCGCGCTCCAGGCACAGCGAGGCTTTGCCATGGAGACGGGCGGCTCTGCCCACCGCATTGGGAAATCCCATAGGATTCCCACTCCGCTTTAAGACAGCGGGTTAGCTGCAAGTCCAGGGTCTAGACTGGGGAGGACAGGGGTGTTTTTGCAGGGTGTGGACAGATGCTGCAGGTGATAACAGAGCTGGGGACCTGCTGGGATGAGCAGAGACAGCAGAGACCCCAGGGCACGGTATCAGCTGGGTCACAAACATGCTGGAGCTGGGGAGCAGCACCCATGCAGCGAGTTGGCTATCCTCAGCTGGGTCATCCCCACAGCTCCCCTGCCCTCCTCTCTCCACAGATGTCGATGAGTGTGAGCGGGAAGACAACGCGGGCTGCGTCCACGAGTGTGTGAACATCCCCGGCAACTACCGCTGTACCTGCTACGATGGCTTCCGCCTGGCGCACGATGGCCATAACTGCTTAGGTGAGGGACAGACCCCCAGCACATGCTGGGGTGGGATACTGGCAGCAGCTTGGCAGCTCCAGCACCTTGGGACCAGCCTACTGGCTTTCTCTGCTGAGCACCTCGTAAGCTGTGACCCCCCAGACCCATTGCAGAACTGAGGGACCATGGTGGCACTCCCAGGGCAGCAAGCTGGCTGTCACCATGCCACGATGGCTTCCTGGGAACAGGATTGCTCCTCATTGCGCAGGGGTGATGCTGAGGGAGGATGCTCCTTGCTGGGGGAAAAACTTGCTCCATGGGTCCACCCATAGACTGGGAGACATGGGGGTAAGGCAAGACTGGGAGGGTTGGGTTTGGGGATCCTGGACACGAGTCGCAGTCTTCCTGCGGCCGCATCCTGCTGCAGCGAGCGGCTGGGCCAGCAGTGCTGCTCCACTGCCGAAGGCAGGACCAGCAGGCCCTGCCGCTCGCTCTGCTCGTGCTTGAGGTCAGCCCTGCACCTGCCAAAATAGATGAGTTAATAGCAAATATGGTGGGGATGGGAACCAGCAAAGGGACTGGGTAAATAATACCCGGGCCAAGACAAACCCAGCATCTGCCTACGGAGCGGCCGTGCATCCTCCCTGCCACTTCCCACCGCCCCAAACTCCATCCGGCCGCGGCAAAGCCAGAGCTCTCGGCAGAGCCCTGGGTCCGGCTGGGCTGCCCGCGCCCCAGCACCCGCTTCCTCCCCGGGCCCCCCCCGGCGGG
>NW_010388976.1:7907-8291 GCF_000710305.1 Buceros rhinoceros silvestris | reverse complement strand
CCCGCTTCCTCCCGTGGCACCCACAGGTGGGATCACCAGGGCATGAGGCCACCCGCCTTCCCTCCACCTGGAGCTTATGCTGTTCTCTAATTAGTGTCTGCAGAGGGGTCATTAATGAGCTCATCACTGTGAGGGGGAGGCGGGCTTATGGACACATACGCTTTGCATTAACCACCATCACCAGGATCTTTGCAGTCTCCTCAGGGAAGGGGGAGATTTACACAGCTGGGAGGAGGTGCGGGTGGGCAGCTCTGCCTTCCTCTCCTGGGGAAGGATGAGCCCGAGGAGAAGAAAGGAAAGCTGGGCTCTGTGAGCTGCAGACGTTGTGTGTTTACAGAGATGGGTGAGAGGGGCTGGAGATGGCTGAGGAGCAGCAGGGGGAGA
>NW_010388976.1:6134-7793 GCF_000710305.1 Buceros rhinoceros silvestris | reverse complement strand
GGGCACCTGGATGGGGGTAGCCCCCTTGAGCCTTTCCTGGGCTCATCCCAGCATCTCCGCCATGTTGCTTTGTGTGGGGATGGTGCAGATTTATCCCCTTGAGCCCATTTTACAGATGAGGATGTCTAGACCCTCAGTGCTCTGGTGGGGTTTGTTCAGCAGCCACTCTTGGGGGGCAACAGAGAGGAACCCCAGCCTGTTTTTTCTATCCTCCTTTCCCCCCATCTGGACTGTGCTTTGCCCAGCCTGTGAGCATCCCCTTTCAGCCAAAAGAAAGAGAAGTGGAGGGTCCTGCCCAGGCTTTGCTGGCACCGTGGGCAGTCACCGAGCCAAAGGTGGGTTGGGGTGTGAGCCCACCAGATTCTCCCAGCCCCTCACATCACTCATCCTGGGCAACCTTTTGAACCAGGAGAGGAATTTGAGCCCCTGTCCCTATATGGACCTGGCTGTCTTCTGCCCATCTCCACTGCATTTAATAAAACAGGTATTAGAGGGATGGAGTCGCAGCCATGGGGGTTGAACGGCTGCCTCCTCATTTCTGTGCAGAGCTTGAAGGAGAAGTCACAGGCCCTTAAGCCCTTGTTATAAGCGGGGGGATTTGAGGAGACTTATTGGCATCTGCAGGACGTAGCTTGGGTGGGGCGAGCCTTGGAGAAAGCTGCGAGCCTTCTGCTACTGCAGAGGACATACCTTTTGTCCCTCTTGTGCCTGGCTGCAGCCCGGCTGTCAGCCCTACCCTGCCCATGGACGCGTGGGTGTGGGGCGACGTTTTCACCACCTCCTACCCAATGTAGCGGGTTTGTGGGGTGCGCCTGGGCTCTGCTCCCAGTTTCCTGATTTCTGAGCATGCCCCAGGGCTACAGCATTCCCCAGGGCATGCCTGGGGCTGAGGCATGGTGCAAGGCACTCGTGCTGCATGGGCATCCACCCATCCATCCATCCCTTTGCCCAAAAGTGAGGGGTTTCTGTGCGTGCCGGCTGCTCGGGGAGGAGGGCAGTGCTGGGAGCCCCCCTGGCGTGTGCTGTCACCCAGCCGCTATTCCGGCGTTCCTGCCGGCCGATGCTGGCTTTGCCCAAAAGTGAGGGGTTTCTGGGCGTGCCGGCTGCTCGGGGAGGAGGGCAGTGCTGGGAGCCCCCCTGGCGTGTGCTGTCACCCAGCCGCTATTCCGGCGTTCCTGCCGGCCGATGCTGGCAGGGCTCAGCTTTCCCCTTGGCTGCCGGCTCTGCAACGCTCGAGTTCACGGGAGGTTTTCTTTGGCACGGGGCCCCTTGCTCCCCAGCCCAGCGCCGTGGACCGTGGGCGGAGGGGCAAGGGCGGCTGCGGCAGAGGTTTGCCTCAATGCCTGAGCCTGGCACACTGGCTGCGCTGGCACCTTGGGGTACCAGCAGGATCAGCTTGGACCACTGTCCCCAAAAACCCCCTGGAGACAGCAATGGGCTGTTGCTCTTCATTAAATGAGGGATGGAACTGGAGCAGCCTGGGTCGAGGGCATCCCCACTGCCACTGGTGCACATTCCGAGCCCCTTACAGCCTTGGTTTGTTAAACCGAAACAGGCACGAGGGCAGCAGAGCTGCCGGGGATTTGAGTCTCCTTACAAGTAATTATCCCCACTCTGGGCTAAGGTTTCCAGCTCCCCCTAATGAAGTGCAGGCATCCC
>NW_010388976.1:3841-5973 GCF_000710305.1 Buceros rhinoceros silvestris | reverse complement strand
CAGGGGGGCTGAGAGCAGGGGCGGCTGCAGCCACTGACCCAGCTGAGCATCCTGGGTGTTTCAGGGGCCCCGGGACCAGGAAAATCCCTTTCTTTGTGGTTTGGTGTTCCCATCTGTACAATGAGACATTTCTTGGCATCAGCTGGGGAAGCTGCAGGGCCTCTGCAACCCACCCCTCAATGTGCTTTGCCTTCATCCCCTGCAGCCCCCCGGCATCTCCTTTTTTTCTAGCTGGGGGATCACAGAAGTAAAGCAGAACTGATTTGCTAGGTACCAAACCCATCACACCCAGTTCCCCATCCTCTCAGTGTGCCCTGGAGCCATGCTCACTCCCCACCACCTTCCTTTTGCAGACCTGGACGAGTGCTCAGAGGGCAACGGCGGCTGCCAGCAGACCTGCGTCAACATGATGGGCAGCTACGAGTGCTTTTGTCGGGAGGGCTTCTTCCTCAGCGACAACCAGCACACCTGCATCCAGCGCCCCGAAGGTTAGTGCACGGCATCCCCCTGCCCCGGGGCACCCTTCTTCCCGGGCGTTATTGAGCAGGTCTGGCCCCATCACTCTAGACCACCCCTGCATGGTCCCTGGATCTGGGTGCTGGTTCATGACCCTTCTCAGTGCTGCAAATTTAAAAGTAAATAAGTTATGAGCACATTGGGAGAGGCTGTTGTGGGGCTAATAAACATTTCCAGAACAAAACCCTTGCAGGCCCCTCAGTCAGGCACAATAACCTCAAACAGAGGATGTTGATCCTCTATCGAGAGCATTTCATTAAGCAAAAGGTACCCAGAGATCCTCACGCCACCCTGCAAGATTTGCTTTCTCCTGCCAGGTCTTGCGCAGCAGTGAGCCCTTCCTCTCAGTATCAGCTCTAAATTGCTGCCGTCTGGAGCAATCTCTTGGCCAAAATAGGAGGAAATGAGAGGTTTTTGCGTCTCTGCTGATTTTTATCTCCGCTGCTTGGCAAAGCCGCCTGAGTTTTTTTGCTTTCCTCCTTCCCAGCTGCGTCGGTCCCTCCAGCTCCCCAGGGAATCTCACCCAGCCCAGGACGGCTCAGTGGCCGCGGTGGCATCTCCCACGTGCCCATCCCCTGTGTGTCTGGGAGGGATGGGCTGGCTGCTCCATCCGCCCAGTGACGGTGACATGGTGGGTGGCCCCTGCTAGGAACAGGGATGCAGGTGCTGTGTTTGGAGCTGATCGGCTGCAGAGTGGTGTTGGCTCAGGGAGATCTGTGCTGCTTCTGCACCCCAAGACTGACCTTATAGCTGCTGCATGGTCCTCGAGCTGGGGCTGCTGGGAGGGTGCAGCTGGTCCCTGGGCTGTGAGCCTGGAAAAAGCAGAGAGCCGAGGACAATTTGGGGTCCGATGTTCAAGCCTGTTCTGACTTTACTGCTGGCTCTCAGGCACTGCCAAGGCAGAAGCATTCAGTATTAGAGAGCTAAACCTCAACGTTACGGCTGCTTCCTTCCTTCTGGGGTCCTTGCCAGCTCCCTGTCTCTCTTCCCCTCCCCTGGCAGGATGCTTTCTCCTTCCCCTCTGCTCTTTCTCTCTTTCTCAATCTCCCCATTGCTTTCCTGAGGGCATGAAATGCTGCTGGGTTGGGAAACCTGTGAGATGGATCCCAGGACCCCTCTCCTGCAGCGCCAAGGCTCTCTCCCTCATGCTGGCCAGTCCCTCCCAGTAAGGAGAGGCCAAGAGTTGGGGCTTGCTGGTGTATCGGTGCCTTTAAACCCCATTGTGCTCAGCCTGACTACAACAGCGAAGCCACCAAAAGCAAAAGGGGTGAGCGGGGTCCTCACATGGTGCCAGTGCAGGAGCAGATGACGGTGATGTCGTAGAGGTCTTGGAGGTCTCTGTGTCTGCTGTGGTACCTGGGATGTGGAGGAGATGCTGCCAGGTAGTGAAGAGCAGCAATAAAAAAGAGCAGGACAGAAAAGCTGCTGTTCAGAGGAGACACTGAGAGTGGCTGGCTGTCCCAGCATCCCTGTGCCTTGGGGATCCCAGGGCAGAGCTGGGTGGAGTGCCTGGCCCTGGGACAAGCTGGAGGGTGCTGGGGGAATGGAGCGGGGCTCCCTGCAGGCTGGGGTTCCCAGCCCAGGCGTGGAGGCCAGGAAAGAGAAGGCTGGTGTGG
>NW_010388976.1:3404-3742 GCF_000710305.1 Buceros rhinoceros silvestris | reverse complement strand
GTGGTTGGGAGTCTGTATTCCCAGAGGGCTCCCCTGCCTCTGCAATTACAGATGATCGCCCTGTGCTGGAGTGAAGCCAGGTGGGAGCTACTGGGCAGGTGATGGGGAGCAGCCTGGGACACTTCCCAGCTACTGGGCAGGTGATGGGGAGCAGCCTGGGACACCTCCCCGCGCCTCCCCACCCATGCATGCTTGGTGCATCTCAGCATCCTCCTTCATGGTGCTGTGACCCTATAAGGATCTTCCCTTGCCCTCCTGCCCCAGGCTCTTGGCAGCCCATGGGCTAGCAGCTCAGCCTGGTCCCCTGTCTCGATGCTGGTCTTGCTCACCCCACAGTG
>NW_010388976.1:2917-3123 GCF_000710305.1 Buceros rhinoceros silvestris | reverse complement strand
CTCCTGCAATGCCTGTTCTGCACCCGCTGAGCCCAGCTTTCTGCAACTGGATGTCCCCGAGAGAGGCTGGGGCAGGAGGGGCTCTGAACTGGTCAGTGAGGGTGAAGTGACAGCTCCAATAATGGGCACCAGCAGCTCCCCAAGCCCTCAGTGCCCAGCGGCTGCCAGAGTGTGAATCCCGCCCCAGCCGGCGATTCGTCCCATAG
>NW_010388976.1:501-2797 GCF_000710305.1 Buceros rhinoceros silvestris | reverse complement strand
CAACCCCAGCGCTCACCCCAGCAGACCAGGACCTCGCCCGAGGTGGGAGGGAATCAAAGGCTGAAGGCTCCAGGGTGGCTTTGTCCGCCATCCCGAGCCGCTCTGTGCCAGGAGGTGCTGCCCTTTGAGACACTGCCCAGGGACACCCTGTCCCCTCTAAGATCCTCACTTGCAATGTTTTCTCCTTGTCACCCCCATCTCCCATCCTTGTCCCACCCCAGACATCCTTCTGCTGCCACAGACCAGTGCCAGCAAGCTTTTGGAGCTTTTCTTTGCTTCCTTCTCTCTTCTAGAAGGAATGAACTGCATGAACAAGAACCACGGCTGCGCCCACATCTGCCGGGAGACCCCCAAGGGGGGCATCGCCTGCGAGTGCCGCCCCGGCTTTGAGCTCACCAAGAACCAGCGTGACTGCAAATGTAAGGAGCACTCCAGGGAAGGGGATGTGGCCTCCTGGGGACCTCTAAGCTTGTCCCCATGGTGCAGACACCTCCTGGCCCTGCTGCAAAGCCCTGATTCCCTGGTTTATCGAGCTCGAAGCCCTCTGGCTTCACGTTGCTCTTGCATGCCCAGCTCTGCCTCCGTTACCCTGACAGATGATGCTCCTGGCATCCCCCTCTGCTGAGAGACATCACACCCTTACACTGACCAGGCTGAAATGGCCATTAAAGGGATCCCAGAGGCACAGCATCCCCCATCCCTGTCCCACCAGCTTCCCTTTCCCAAGGGGAGGTGAGCAGGGAGGGTGCGATCGGCAATGGAGGAGCACAGGAATCCTCTCTCCAGGGTTTGTGGTGCTCCCTGCCTGTCTGATCTCCTGCCAGCATCTCGCTGGCACTGCCAGGGTTATTAAATAGATACGTATGTGTTTATGCAATTATTTTTATTTTGTTTCTCATTTGCTGTCTGCTGCAAACAAGCTGATGAAATTGAGTTTTAATCCTATGAGCCGATTTTCCCTCCAAGCTAAATGAACAGCACACCTTGGCCCGCGGGGAGGGCTGGCAGGGATTCCCAGGAGCACCTGAGTCGTTCCAGAGCTCGAGAAAGGTTATTCCAACCCTTCCCATGTAACACCAGATCCAGGGACAACCAGTCCCTTTGCTTAGGCTCCACTGGTGGCATTTAGCAGATATGCCAAGGAAAGACACGAGAAACCACATCCCAGTTTGCATCTGCCAAGGTGCCGCAGGGAAAGTCAAAGGGCTTCAGAAATTATCCCAGAGGGAGACAGGGATCTCTCTGAGCATTTTCCAAGCTGCTGTGCTTGGGGATGCTGGCTGGGGAGGAGCAGGGCTGGGACCCCAGGTGACGGCTGGTGCTTTGCCTCCTGCAGTGACCTGCAACTACGGGAATGGGGGCTGCCAGCACACGTGCGACGACACCGACCAGGGGCCCAAGTGTGGCTGTCACGTCAAGTTTTTGCTGCACTCCGACGGGGTTACGTGCATCGGTAGGTGCAAGCCCTCGCCTGGCCACGGGGACGTGGGTTGGGGTGTGGGGTGGCTCCTCTTCCTCCCTCTTGGCCTGAGGAAGGTTTTTATTCTCAAGCTTTGGGGATGAGGCATTTCCTGTGGCTGCGATTGGAGAATCATGGTGTGTGTGTGTGTGTGTGCGCGCGCGCGCGTGCGTGCGCGAGGGTGCGGGGATGCGCCGCTGCTCGATTGCAGGGAGCAAAAGCAGCCACAGGGCTGCTTAAGGGGATGTTTGAGGACAGGTTGGTTGTGCTGGGCTGTGACCAGGGGTCCCTACCTGCCTCCTTGCTGCTGGAGAGAGCACGGTGAGGATGTCCCCACGTTAGAAATTGTCACTGTCACTGGCAGCATTCGGGGAGGGACACAGAGGTACAGACCCTTTCTGACTTGGCACCGCAGGGTCTGGGCTCAGGAAAAATTGTCTTGCAAAACCAAATCCCAAACCCCAACAACCTGACAGCTCACCCGCGCCCAGACCTGCCCTTTTCCTGCGTGTCTTTTTGAACTGTAAAACATCAAACAGAGACAGGACTTTGACTGGTTTCATGTGCTTGTGCTAACAGCTGACTCGATTTAAAAAAATGTTACGTTCGGGGAGTGATTAAGTGCACAAATTGCTCTAGACATTTGAGTTCTTATTGCAAAATGGAAAAGGAATTGCAAGCAACAGAGAGTTTTTTGGCTCCATGTGTCCCTGTTGAGCCTGAACAGAAAACCCTCTGCGCTTCCCAAAGGCGGCTTCATTCCCAGGATAGGCAGCGGAGGAGCCCCCCAAGCCCCTGGCTGCCCCCCCCGCTGGCGCCCGGGGGGCTCAAGGCTCA
>NW_010388976.1:0-385 GCF_000710305.1 Buceros rhinoceros silvestris | reverse complement strand
CCCCCCCTGCCTGTCAGCTCAGCTGCCAGCTCCCCTAACATTCCCACTGTCACCTAGCCAGCTTTCAGGATTCACCCCAGTCCCTCCCCTCATCCCCCCGCTATCCCTGTGTTTGCTCCCATAGCTGCTCCGTCCAGTCCATTCCACCCCCCCTCCAGCTAAGGACCCTCCCGTGGGGTTATTGCTGTGCCCGGAGAAGGGAGCGCTCCTCCAGCAAGGTCGTTTGGGAGGAGGTCCCTGCGTGTGCAGTGTTGGTGTAAGGATTTGGGGAGGTCTGGCGCTGAAATGATGCTCCTGACCCACTGGGTGCAGGGGGTGGGTGAGCAGCTCTCCAAAGCATCTCGAACATCCTCCAGCTTGAGAGGCGTCCGTTGGCTGGAGGGTC
>NW_010388975.1:16459-43506 GCF_000710305.1 Buceros rhinoceros silvestris | reverse complement strand
CCCTCGGAGCCCGTCAGGGGCCTCGGGGCGCTGCGGGTTTGGCATCCGCGCGTAAGTGCCAGTGTCACGCGTTGTTGGTTCTTACTCTTGCAACATCGTGCCCGGAGTCGGGTTCGTGCCTTGGGTTTGGGCGGGGGGGAAACGCCAGGAACCTCCAGACATCCAGAAATGCACTTCCCTTCGTTGTTTGGCAGGGCTGCCTAGGCAGCTCTGCTCCGGACTGCGTGTGTGCTCGCCGTCGTCGCCTCGGGGGCGAAGGGTGAACGGCTCGCAGTGTGCTCGGTTTGAGAACTTTCCTTTAAAAAACAAAACAAAAACAAATCCAAACAGCTAATAATGATTTTATTCATTGTTCTTGCCGCCAACCAAATGAGACACAGAGGACTGACGAATTTTCCGGCTTCTGAAAGGACCGATGGCAAGAGGAGTGTTGTCAACGCGAGGACAAGCGAGGGATGGTGATGCCTGCAACCTATGGCTGAACTGGAGGTAATTCACTAGCGGATCAATAACGTTCCGAAGGTTCCTGAAAGGCCGTAACATTGTACGGAGCCTGATTCGCGATTAAATCATTTATTTATTTAATGTTTGGTAGCTTGACGAAACCAAATAAACATTCAGATTTGTGCTGTAGCTGTTTATTTGCTGCTTAGAGTCTAAAAGAAAAAGAAAAAAAATTAAAATAAATGCCCACTGATAACTACCTTTGAAAAAAATCTGTATTCGATAAGGAAGGGGTTTAAAGGAGCATAGTTACTTGTCTTTATGGTTTGCAATGCATCTGTGCTCTTTCAGGTCAAGTCGGGGCCTTGCAAGAACTCAGGTGTTTGTGGACAGTAAGAATGAATTTAGCAGGGATTGATGTAAACGGGGGAAGCTGTCATTTTTCATATTTATTTTGTTCCAATTATTAACTAATGTAACTTGTGAGGCAAAGCTAAAAGTATGTTTGAAATTAGACAGAAGCCAGACAAAGAATATTTTGTGTATAAAGACCCTGAAGCTCTCAACTATGTAACTTTTAACAAAATTAAATTTAAACCATATTCCTGTGCAACTGAGGGTAGGCTGAGCTGAGCATTTTTACACACACGTTTCCAAGGCCTGCGAGCTCGGTGTACGAGCCTACTGCTTGAGCTTTGTGCTGGGGACGGTGAGAGAGCTTGCTGCAGCCTCCCTCTGCTTTATTGCGCTAACGTAACCCTGAAAGGTTAGAGAAAGGAAGCTAAAGTGACACACATTTCCATAAAGTCAGGTTATAAAAAGCAATGGAAATTAGAATTATTTAGCAGATGCCTAGTTGCTGTGCATTTTAACAGACGATTTTCAAACGTCCTAAAAATCATTAAAATCATAATCTAGCATGTGGTTTGTATCCATTGGGTAAATGCATTTTGTAGTATAGATTTGTTTTTTGAGAAATAAAATCATGCATACAAGATGGGATTAATTTAGCTACACTCACTTTATATATTTTAAAATGTACGGCTGTCTCCCTCTTCCCAGTTTCTGTAACAATAACCACTCTGTGTTTCAGCTTTATTTTAAATCCACGTTTCAAATAATTGAAATGGCAATGAAATCATATTTACTGTCTAATAAAGATTTTAAAAAGATAATGACTCGAGTCTTTTCTTAGCAATATAAAATATGTATTGTGGTATCTCTCCTAGGCGCTGCTCACAACAAAGGGCTACGTTAATAGTGTGATTAACATTAATAATGTGATTTTTATTTCCCTTTACGTTTACATTAAAGGAAGCATGCTAATGTATGACATCACTAAAACTGTAAACCAAGGAAGAGAGAAATTTTAATAGTTAAAAAGAGTCTGAAAGTAGAGGGAAAACTATCCTGAATATATTGAACTTTCCTGTTCTTTTGGCAACTTGTAACTTTTCCTGATGTAGTTTAAAATACAGCCGACGGAATAAAGTGTTCCTTTTATTTAATTTTTGTAGAGCACCAAGCAAAATGGAACCCTGGTCCCTGACTTGAGCCTGAGCTCCATAGCACTACAAATAATGTTTTATAAACAGGTTTTACAACTGTACATTCCACTTCTTTTTACAGATTAAATCTGATGGGGTTTTTTGTTTATTTGTGGCTTAACGTGGAAGTCACGGGGGCCACAAGAGAAGATGTGGAATTATTATTGTTTGGTGATGCATGTCAGAATGAGTCTTGAGGACTCCTGCAGCAGTAACAAATATTCCATTAATTTTGCAGAGATATTTAAAAAGTTTTTTTCCCTCTTGCAGTTAAATTGAGGATGTTTTTGTTATGTACACGAGTGGAAAGAAATATCCTCATCTCTGAATTTTTACTATTTTGATTGGTTTGCTTTCAAATAATTCCTTTTCTTTCTTGTAATCTTGTCACCTTACATTATTCTTAAGTAAAAATACATCAGTTCTGCATTGCCAGTGACATTTAATGTTTTTTTAGGAGATACTTACACTCTGAAAAGTCTGCATTAGAAAAAAAAAGTACTATTTTCCTTTTTCAGCTATCATGATTGTTAGAACTAAAAAGAAAATCTTAACATTATTTTGATCTAGTAGTTTGATTGTTGTAACATCTGATAGCTTTACATATTCTTGTGGCAAATGTTTTGTCCTATTTTGTGACTTTCAAATGTGATTATTCACACATGACTAAAATAATTTCACAAAAAAGCAAGAATAAAATTTATTAGATTTGTGCTGTTAATAAAGTTTATACGTAAAACTTACAGTCAGTTATGGACTGATCCCAAGGGTGGGTCAGTTGGTTTCCCCACACACACACACCTTGGCCTTGTATACTTCTTTTCTTCTCCTCACCCTTCTTTCCCAAAAAGTGCTATAAGCACTCTAAGTATCCAAATACAGATATGTTGGAGTTCTCTTGAATTAATGGTTACTTTGGACAGATAAAAATGTAGTATCTTTGTTTTCTTCTTTATTTTTCTGTATCTTGATAGTTTTGGAGGCTTTTTACTGATACTTTTCACTCGTAATTGTTTATATTGGTTATCAGTATGGTTGAATAGCTTCCAACCAGAAAGCGTGTTACTTGAAACTTAATGGTAGCAGGTTTTGACATGAAAATCCTTTCTGTTTCTTGTGAAATTTGCTCATTTCTTTAAAGACAAAGGAAAGTATTTAGGGTTTGTAAATTGTCGAGCTGAACAATGTAGCTAAGTTATTGGCAGTGGGGAGGTCGGTTGAGAGCAACATAAAACATTGACTAAACTTTCCTCAGGTTTTGTTGCTTGGCCCTTTTCGGGGAAGGGGGGTGGTGTTTATTTTTTTCACCTCAAATGAGAATTACCACCCCCAATTGTGTGCCTTTTTGTGACTGTTGATTCTTACTCTCAAAACCAACCATTAATCTTACCAAGGCAAGAAGTGAGTGACGGTACTTATGAGGCCAGGCAACTTTTTTTATTATTATTGTGTAAATATCTGCAGAAAGAGCCAAATGTGCCAAAATACAATACTACGAGTAAATTTCTTCTGCAGTTTTAAATAACCGACAATTTAACCAAGTAGCTTCACGTCAAAAGTCTTTTAAATACTCAACTGTTCGTACTTCATGCCAAGAATATACCCTTCCTGCACCCTGCGTCGGTAACCTGCCTGAACTTTCAGCTGTGGAGTTCCTTACAGAGCGCTTAGCCGCTGTGCATTCTGCCCTAAATAGTGAATACTAAACACTGAACCGTGTGCTTTTGTTCTTTACCTTTATTTCATTTTGCAGCGCACCCATTACCGTAGAATGTGGATGTCTTTGCACTCCAACCAGAACACACCATTTCCCCTTTCTCTTGCTCCTCCCCATTGGTGAACGGTAGCATAGAATTGGGTATCTGCATTACCCCAGCCACCATCAGCATCCACAATCTAACATTTGTATAAAAGCACGCAGAGATTCACTTCTGACAAGCACACCTCTAGGTGATCTCGTGTGGTTAGAAGAGTAAAGCAAAATCAAGCCACTTATGAAGGCATCGTTCATTTTCATGTAAATAAAATGAAAAATAAATAATAAAACATGCATCTACTATCAAGCTTCTGAAAGTAGATTTATATGTCATTTATATTTTGAGTCTGGTTGAAATTAATCCTAAAAGCCTCTTTCGTATGCCGTAACACAAATAAATATGAATTGCACCAGCCATGACATTCTTTCGGTTTCACTATTGTATCTTTGAGCTTGAAAAATTTCCCTTACAAAGAGAAACTGAGAATTAGGCCTCTGTAATTCCCACTGAATAAAGGAATTCTACTGTTTTATGGTGGGGTTTTCTTTGGGTTTTGTTTTGTTTTAAAGCAATTTAATTTGTGCTTCTCTATTTAAAAAAAGACCTTCGATTAAATTTACTGGATAAGTTTGACACAACAACTTTCTACGCTGAATACATTCCCTAATTATCCAGAGAATTTTAAGAAAATTATTAAACTGCTGCATGTAACCGTTTGCCATCGGGCTTTTCTTCACAGAGAATCTTGGCTGTTGGCCATGTTCATTTTTTTTTGTCCATTTGATGTCTCCAAAGTTTTCTGAGAATTCTAAGCATTATGTGGAGTTTTTTAAGTGGAGCTTTCAAAAAAGTATACAGGGTGTGTTTTAGAGGTGAGCTACTCCACAATGAACACAGAAGCAGAAAAAAAAATGTTTACCATGTGGCTTTGTATATTGATGGCTATTTTCTTAGATTAGTACTTGAAGAAAACGTTAGAAAATGTTTGCTGTTTCTGTACTTTCTAGGACGGTATTCCAGTAGGGTAAGGCGATTTTTGTTGAGCAGTATCAAGTGCATCATTGATTTGTTTCACTGGTTTCATATTAGAGTTTTAGGTCTAAGAGGACTTACTTTAAGTCTTAAGAGACAAATTTTATTTATATTGATAAAGTTTACTAAGACACAGTTTAATAGTGTCCTTCAGTGACCATTCATCTTTCTGTTTCTCTAAATGAAAATGTAAATTTCTGTTGAACCAAGCTTGAGGGCCATTTGTGATTAGGGGTTTGAATTTGATTTTTTTCAATTGCAGCAGTAGCCTGTTAGAAATGCAACTTTTTGAAATACAGGTGAGGGGTTCCTCGTCTGACTCTTCAGAATGGGGCTGGTTATCAGTAGCTTTGGTATAGGCTTGGAATTGCCCTGAAGTTAATATGGTGGACTACTAAAGATTTACACCTGTGTAGTAACTTGAAAGATGCTGTCATATTGTTTTCAATCAGAGATACAGTCTGATATACTTGTTAATGTGTAATTACAGGAAAGGCCAAAAGAAAAATATTTCAGTGTTTACAGAGACTCATTGTGCAATTTAGATAAAAACAGAGGAGGCCATAAGAAATACCAGAGAGACCCACCCAGAGAAGAGATGAACAGACCAATGTAGGTAACATTTCATTATGTTACATTCAAAATAAACTACTGGAAGAAATAACATGAGTCAGTCATGTTCCTTATGGGCTCCTAAACCAATATAAGACAAAAAGCTCCATTCTGTAGCCAGTAGTAAATCTTTTAAAAAGACCATTCTATTAATTACATGTTCAACATTAGGAATATGGCAAATTTTTTCTAGAACTCTAATATGAAACCAGTGAAACAAAACAATGACACATCTTCTGTCATCTTCTGTTAGAATACTGTGTTGAGTCTTTCACCTTATCTCCAAAGAATTAAGAGTTCAGAGATACATGAGGAAAATAGTTAGGATCAAGAAAAACTACTCTAGGAATAGGATTAAAGACTGAGGAAATGGAATAAAATATTTGGAGGAGGAAACATGGCATATAAAACTTCTCTGTTTCAGAGACGATAAAGCAGGATCATCTGTAAACTCTAGGACATAGTTCAAGAACTGAAATAGTTGAAAGATTTCAAATGAAAAATGATGGGTTTTCCCCATTACAAAATACAGCCAGCCTGGCTTTACTTTTGCCTCAGAAACCGCGAAAGGCCAAGGTTTCTTCAGAAGAATCGACACTTCTTTAGGTAAGAATATCCAGTGACAGTACACGTACATAATTAGAAAGATCATTCGTCTGATCCCACGCAGCCTTGCTAGGTTACTAGCTTCAAGACAATCCTTAGCTTTTTCCTGAATGTTTCCTTCTAGCGTTGACTTCGTTTAGAGCTGTGAAGTATTTTTATTTCTGTGTAGTTGAAATATCTGCTTTCCCCAAAATAGTAATGATGTAGTGCAAGCAGCACCAATATTTGCACTTACAGTAAAGATTTTAGTGCTGTTAGCATCGAACCATTTGGCTGACAGTGCCTACTTTGTGTAGCATATGTGATTTGTCAATCATCCATGAAATACACATCACTGAGATTCTGATCTCCATTTATTGTTCAGTCTTCTGAGAAAACATTGGGCTGCTGATCCAGACTTCTCAGTATTTTGTATTCCTCTACAGTATCTATTTGGTGCCTTGAAAGGATTATTTTGTATTTTTCAGTTTGCCTAAATAAACAGCAGAAGAGTTTTGCTGTGCCGGCGGGCATGGTGCACTAACTGAGATATAAATTGAGTAAGGTAACCGCTGATTTAAAATCATTGAAACGAGCTCTGGATTTTACCGGAAATGTGATTAGTGTGATTAGACCACAAATGACCCTTGCATATACGTGATGCTGGTTAAGTTTTTTGTTTGCTTCCTTGTTTTTAACCTAATACTAATGTAACATGGAGATTGGCACATGGGCCTCCCTCTGTCCAGGTGAGGACCTACTACAGGATTAAAAGATCATGATCACTCCAGCTGAACTAGTTCTGCCACGTGAAGAGGAGCAGCTTGTTTAACGGAGGCTAAGAAGAACCCTTTCATGCAGCTCAGTCTCTTTGCAAGTATAAAATACTTTTTCTCTTCCCTATGGAAGAATTTGAACTGATGTTGGATCCCCCTGTGCACCAGAGTGGATGAAAACGACAAAGTTGTTGGATGAAAAGCACAACCACCACTTTGGTTGGGACCTATTTTGGTGTGTTCCGGAAACGCTCCATGAATGGGGTGCACAAGCGAGACAAGCAGAAGATTCGTGGATCATGACCTAGTCAGAACAGGCGGCTCTGAGCACACTCGGAAGTCTTTTAGGCACCCAGAATCTTTTATTGTTGGAGAATTAATTATCTGCATTTTGTATGGTAAAATGATGTAAAGATTATTTTATAGTTAGACTGTTAAGACGTGTTGTCACCCAGCTTTGGGTCAGCTCACGACTGAGGCGTGTTGTTGCAATAAGCTCTGGAGCATTAACACACCGCTAGCTTCTGCATGTGTGCATTTCATTACAGCTCAAACTTCCAGGATCAAATGAAAAAGGAATTGAACTCCATCTTCAGCATCAAGTTTGATTACTACCAACTGCCTCGTGGGGCAGGCCCTTATAAGTAAAAGTGCTACACTTGGTAACACTAGGAATCACCTAACGTAAAGAAAGGCGCTATCTTACAAAGATTAGACAGAGCATTTAAAGAAAGACACAGGTACTTACTTCTAACCTAGTTCTAATTTTAGAATTGGTTATTCTGCTTGTAGGAAGGCTACATTTATTTAGTCCATGTATATATTTGAAAGTGCTTTAAAAGATAAATGACTGTGTAGGATTCATTGACCTTTTCACCTAAATACAAGTAAAGTTTGAATCACCTACTTAAAATACAAGTCATGCCAAACCTGCATGTCAGCATTTTGAGGAGCTGGGACCCTTCAAAATCCTTCCCTAGAAAAACTGAGGTTCTTTAGCATGCAAGCTCTTTTTGTTCTTATGAAGTAGCTGAGCTATATTTCAAGTTCTATCATTTTGAAGTGAAAGCTGAAGTCTTCACAGTTTACTTTCTTCTAGATCTGAACAATAAAGTAAAATATCAAATTCCCACAATCTGAGAAATAAAAATACAAAATATAATTTCTCCCATGCAGCCTAATACAATTCATAAAAATCATAAGGTTTGAGAAGAACGAGGTGGGGTGTTCTTTTGAGCTGCAAAATTAATTACTCAGAGGAAATCTAGGTAACATTGACAATACTATACTGACTCCTTAAAGAAAGGACCGCATGTTAATCACAATTTCATCAGAACTTAATTTTTATGTCTCAAAGCTTAAGTTTCAAGACACAGTTAAGTTTCAGAGAATTCTGGAAAATGTTTTGTACAAAAAGAAAAGAGAGTTGCCTAATAAATTACCAGAAATATTTCCTGCAGAGCCTGCTAGTTGTCAGATTTTTCTAGTTTTGTTTTTGCTGTTTTTAAGGAATGAACAAGGAGCGTAGAGAGAAAGTGACAAAGTTGCAGATGAACCAGTGGACGTCCCGGATAAGTCACTTGTGCTATAGGAAAGCCATTTAAAAGTTGGAAAAAGTAAAAAAAAACCCTGGGCAGTCCTTTAGAAAAATATTAAAATATTTAGAAAAATATAGCAGCTTTCCATCCTTCAGGTAAATGCCCAAGTTAAGGAAGAATTGATTTATGCCAGAGATCAGAGTCAGTAACTGAGAATCACAGAGGTTTCCCCGAACTTCTCATATTGATGTCTCCAGTTACCCAGAGTTAAACATTACGGTATGTTCTCAAATCCCAGCAGAACATTCCTTTTGCCAGACTGACAAACTGGTAACAACAGACAAGGAGAAGGCTGGGTTTTTTGCTTCAGTCTTCACTGATAACCTCTCTTCTCACACCTCTTGAGCTGATGAACTGCAACACAGGGTCTAGGGTGTCAAAGTCCCTCCCCCTGTAAGAGAAGATCAGGTTTGTGACCACCTGAGGAACCTGAACATACACAAGTCTATGGAATCTGATGAGATGCATCCCAGAGTCCTGAGGGAACTGGCTGATGTAGTCGCCAAGCCACTCTCCATGATACTGGAAACGTCCTGGCAGTCAGGTGAAGTCCTTGATGACTGGAAAAAGGGAAACACTGCACCCATTTTTCAGAAGGGTAGGAAGGAGGACCCCGGGAACTACCAACCTGTCAGCCTCACCTCTGTGCCTGGGAAGATCATGGAACAAATCCTCCTAGAAGCTGTGCTAAGGCACGTGGGGGACAGGGAGGTGATTCGAGACAGCCAGCACGGTTTTACCAAGGGCAAGTCCTGCCTGACCAACCTAGTGGCCTTCTGCAATTGAGCGAATACATCAGTGGACAGGGGAAGAGCTACTGATGTCATCTATCTGGACTTCCGTAAGGCCTTTGACATGATCCCCCACAACATCCTTCTCTCTATATTGGAGAGCCATGGATTTGATGGGTGAACTGTCCGGTGGCTAATGAATTGGTCGGATGGTCACATCCAAAAGGTAGTGACCAATGGCCTATGTCCAGATGGAGATCAGTGACAAGTGGTGTCCCTCAGGGGTCCAAACTAGGACCAGTGTTGTTTTATATCTTCATCAATGACATACACAGGTGGGATTGAGTGCACCCTCAGCAGGTTTGCAAATGACACCAAAATGAGTAGTGCCATTGACATGCCTGAGGGATGGGATGCCATCCAGAGGGACCTGGATGACTGGAGAACCGAGTCCATATGCAAACCTCATGAGTTTAACAAGGCCAAGTGCAAGGTCCTGCACCTGGATCGGTGCAATCCTCAGTGTCAATACAGGCTGGGGGATGATGGGATTGAGAGCAGCCCTGTAGAGAAGGACTTGAGGGTACCTGGTGGATGAAAAGCGGGACATGAGCTGACAACGTGCACTTGCAGCTCAGGAAACCAACGATATCCTGGGCTGCATCAAAAGAAGCATGGCCAGATGTCAGGGCAGGTGATCTTGCTGCTCTACTCTGCTCTCGTGAGGGATTGAGAGCAGCCCTGTAGAGAAGGACTTGAGGGTACCTGGTGGATGAAAAGCGGGACATGAGCTGACAACGTGCACTTGCAGCTCAGGAAACCAACGATATCCTGGGCTGCATCAAAAGAAGCATGGCCAGATGTCAGGGCAGGTGATCTTGCTGCTCTACTCTGCTCTCGTGAGACCTCACCTGGAGCACTGCGTCCAGCTCTGGAGTCCTCCACACAAAGAAGACATGAACCTATTGGAGCAGGTCCAGAGGAGGGCCACAAAAATGATCATGGGGCTGAAGCACCTCTGCTGTGAGGACAGTTTGAAAAGTTGGGGTTGTTCGGCCTGGAGAAGAGAGGACTCTGGGGAGAGATTATTGTGGTTTTTCAATACTTAAAGAAGGATGGCGACAGTCTTTCTAGCAGGGCCTTTTGTGACTGGACAAGGGGCGATGGTTTTACACTGAAAGAGGGAAGATCTAGACCAGATAATAAGGAAATTTTTTTAGGAGGGTGGTGAAACACTGGCACAGGTTGCCCACAGAGGTCGTAGCTGCCCCATTCCTGTAAACACTCAAGGTCAGGCTGGATGGGGCTGTGGGCAACCTGATGTAGTTGAAGATGTCCCTGCTCACTGCAGGGGGGTTGAACTAGATGACCTTTGAAGGTTCCTTCCAACCCAAAGTCTTCTGTGATGATGACGGTTCTTCTTCTGAGACCCTGCATAGCAGTCACTCCTAACGCATCGGCAGCTGATTTCTAATGTCCAGACCCAAGTCCTGGTGCTGTTTAAGTTATTACTTAAACTTATTTTCAAAGTAGTAAAAAAAAAAAAAAATCTGGAGAGATATTCACCCACCTCCTGTTAAAACAACCACACCCTTCCTGAATTCTAACAGCACCTCTGCTGTTCTTTCCAGTCAAAGTCCTTTTCTTTTGAAGTCCTCTACAAATGCTAGCAAAACCAGTCCAAATTAAAAGTCCTAAATCTCCTTTCTTTGAGTCTTTTAATCTAAACTAAGAAATTAACATCCAAGTAAAATTAGAAAACCCTTCAACTGAAACAGACTTTTTGATTTATGGTCCACCGCTCTCGGAGCATCCAGAATTCCATCGGATGAAGTGTATCTGTGAAATGCGTTGTTCTGTATGCTCCCAACCCTGATTTCTTATGTGAAAGTTTTCAGCAGCCAGCGACTTTGGAGTTTCCTCCTCCCTCCAGGAGAGAGGTCTGTGCTGCTCAGTTCATTCACTGCTGGATGTTTATACTGGTGTAGAACTCTGTTGGAGAGCAGGTCATAGCGTATTTACAGACAACACAACTTTTGAGTTCCAGAAGGTAAGGAGTACTTGTTGCTGTATTCCTCAATTTTGAATTTTACCCACACTGGTAAACTGAAGAGTACTACTGCCCACTCTGTCGCTGAGGCCGACTGCCTATGCCCATGGCCGTATCCACGTTACTAAACTCTTCACCACCACAACAGGATGGCTGCATCTGCGTCGTCAGCTGGGGCTGAGATAACCCCTGCGCCATGCCAAGGCTTGCTTGAGAGAAAGCTGCTTGGCCTGGACCAAGCGCAGGGACTCTGCTGATGACAGTTTAGCAGCATAAGCAGCGGGCTTCATGTCTCCCTGGCACTTTTTAATTTGCTAGCACAGTTGCAGCACGTGCAGCAAACCAAACCACAGATCGTCACTGTGCTTTACTTTTATAAAATCAGAAGTCTTCTTAGTGATGTATTGCATATAAAATATAGAATACGTCCAACACAGATGTCGTTTGTTAGGAAGTTCCAGAGGCCAAGATAAATCCTACCTAATTTGTAACAAACCCTAATACATCTCAGTCCGTTTTTGCTCAGTCTCTGAATTGATTCTTCATTCTGTCCAGCAAATAATGAGGAAACTCTGAAATGCATAACGTGATTATAAAAGCTTCTCAGGACCATGCTAAAGATCACTGGAGGAAGAGCTGATGTGGAAAACAAACCTGGAAATCAGGAAGTATAAAGCTGCCGAGAAGGTGAAAGAAAACAATGTAACATTGTATGGAGGTAAACATACATTCACAGCTGTCGAGGAGGCTCTCAGTACAGCTCCAACATTTACAGTGCTCTCAGCTGGTAACTGTCTATAGTTAGAGGTACTCAACAGCTGGTTGTAGTTGTTAGCAACAAATCTATTTAAAAGTGGTGGAGGGGTATTGCAGAGTGGATGCTACGTGATCAAAGACTTTGTCAGACCTTACTAGAACAGGGAGGCTAGTGCATGCAAAGCACTGTAAAGAATCCTACAATGGGATTTCCACGTAAAGCTTCCTGCTATCTTGTTCTTATCTGGTGAAAATAGGACTACTGGGGGGAAGGGAGAACACCCAATTTTGAAAAATGTTATATATAACAGAGCCCTTTTTTCATAGTCTGACTACAAGGTAAAAGGTATCAATCTGCTGAACACGATGCACTACTGTAAGGAGATATGATACTAAACCTGCCATTGTCTAATGGCTTCAGGAAATAAAGGGGACAGTCAGGATCTTCTGTGCTTGTTGATACAAAGTAAGGCTATGCTTATTAGTGGTCAACTGCATCAGTCACTGAATTTTGTAAGAATGCGGTATTTGTGCTCCAGGCTGCCTTCTATGTTTTACTTCATGTGTTTTAGGATCTAGATATAAAGCACCCCCTTACCATGAAAGGGTGAACCCAATGCTAATACTGAAGCAATCACCAGATGAGGAGCATTAGTGTTGTCTTCACTTACAAGATCCAGCATTTCAGAAATAATTTGACACCCCTCTGATCACACAAGTTAGAGTGGGACAGGGCTTCACAGAGCCAAAGGAAAGTGTCCAAACATCAATTACTTAAAACTTGTGGGGCAGTTTCATCATGGATGGTAACATCTACCCGTAAACAAAACTTAATTTTTTGCTGGCCTTTGGGATACCTTTACAACTATATTTAACTGCTGCTTTAACAGGCACTTACAACTTCACATTTAAAATCAATTTCACACACTTCTCATACAATTCTACTATCTTCGAGTAATTATTGCCAGCTTTCTGACCAGCTGTGGTCATTTAACAGAACCAGCTGACACAAACGGCACAAATAAGTCTGTCCTTATAAAACATCTTGGAAGCGTGCCCCTTCTCTGCTACTCAGCATCAGAATAATCTGCAGCAGTCAGGTCGTTCCCTTAGATGCACTACCACCACACACACACTGTGAGTTCATGCACCACACCTCACCTCCAGCTGCTGAGTCCAAGCAACCCTCTTCTGGAGCATGGCCACTCTATGAAGTTGTCTCAAAGTAGTAGCAGAGGTGCGTAAGTTCACGAGGGCTTCCCCTGGCTCTCAATTTGCAGTCTTCCATCTCACCTCAAAGGCTGGTATCTGTCGCCACTGATGTAGACAGCAGACTTCTCAGTCGCATCTTGATGCCAGACAGACTGCTTATCCTAAATGACCATCTCCATGCCAAAAAGTGAGCACTACATTTTGTATCTTCTACCCTCATTTTAAGATGACCTGAAATGTTGACGTGGACTTTCATTTACATCACGGAGGATGCTCTTCTGCTGGCTTTGGAAAGGGGTCTGAGCTCCCTGAACCCTCTCACCAAGAATGCCATGCTTGGCTGGAGACTCACAAAAATTATTTTCAAATTGAGTATAATACATTTATTAATCTGTGTAATACGATGTCGTAAACTTTAATAACAGGTTCTGGACACTGTCTCTCAGAATTACCTTATAGTTCAAACTTTCACATACCTAGTTCCCTTGGCAGTTTGCCTCGGCAGGCAAAGCCTCCTGAAAGACTTCAGAAGTTCATCAACACCAACGGTATTTATCCTACAGGTGGAAATTTGGCACTGATACACAAATCATATCTAAGTGCAGAAAACGCCCTCAAGGAAGTAGAAAAAAATTAAAGTTACAAGATTTACCAGAAGCGTATCTCAGAAGGAACTACAATAACAAAAAAGGAACTTAGTAACTGGATCACTGATGAAGACTCGAGGGGAAAAAAATAAACCTAGTGTCGTTCAAGGCTTGCCTACACATGCGAAGAATTTTGCCATGTTTCTCTCTTGTAGGTATTCCTAGAAAAATGTTTCTCCTGTTTTGTGTGAGGTCTTTTCCTCCACACTCACCCAGATCACAGGGTCAGACTTTCTCCCCTCTTGTCCACTGCCCACCCCATCTTCCACAAAACAACTCTGCTTTGCAACCACTGCAGACTATTCACACATCTCTCCCACATCCAGCCATGAGGGAACTTTTTTCCCAACCCAACCTGGGACACCCCACAGCTGCCACAGTAGAAGCATTCCTCATCGTTAACATGACTGTGAACAGAATCACAACTCTCTACACTTGCTGCTCGTTTCCTACCCTCAATTATTCTGGATGCAACTGACATACGTACATCAGTTTCTTCATCTGCAAAGGTCAACAGTCCCCTCAGATTAAGAGTTTACAACCTCCATGTTCTTACAGAATATTCCTGATACATCACACCAGAAATTAGGAGGGGTTTGGGTTGGTTTTAAGAAATTAGAACCTTATCCTGATTTTTCTAAATGAAGCTTGTAATGGCCTTCCAGCTTAATCCCAGGATAAGAGTTCTTGTTCTACAGTCTTTGTTTTGTGAGGAACTACAGTAACATTTTATATTCATTTTAGAAATAGACTGAGGACTTTGACAAGACCACCGCTTCCAGATGATGTACTGTCATCTTGAATTACATTGCTTTCCATTAAATCGTCCATGGTTAGAAGATTCATATCAGACAGCTTAGTACGTGAAATTGTCCAAGACAAACCCAGTTTTTATGGGCCCAAGTCCGAAATTTGTTTCTGAATGAGAATTAAAACAGTGATAAAACAACCCCTACAGGTTATACTGCTGTATCTTAAATGAAATACTAAAATTAAGTACAATGGCCTCATGCACTCAAGTTTCTTTTTTAAGCATGAATTTAAATTATTAGCTTTATTCCTTATCTTAGCAGGTATGCAAATATGCTTTTCCATTCACATTTGGAAAAAAAAATGCAACTAATTAGCATCAATAGACAAATTCGAAGCGTAGTGCTAGTTAAGTAATTTTTCACCAGAACTTATCTATAGCCACTTTGTAGGTCTTTACAAGGAGAGAATATTTTCCTGTACTAGTAAAACACTTGATACCCTGCTTGTTACGTATGAACTGTTTTGTTGCTAATACTATGGTTCATCACAAGGGAATAATGTATCAAAATCATTTATTTCTCATCTTGTCCATTTTCTATAGGAAACCCGTAATTACTTCACTCTGTCTTACTATAAATGCAGAACTGGACAGGACAGAAGGCAATTAGTGGCAATTTGGCTATATCTAGCCAAGTAACGGCTTCACTAAGTTCAAAGCTTCTGAATAAAGCAAAAAGTATATTTGTTATAGAGCACAGCAGTAGAAAATTGCTTTTACAAAAAAAAAAATTGTGCCGAACATTCTAGTGCATCTCCTGACCATTATGTACGCAGCAATTTAACCAGCAGTGAACGTATTCTTCAAGTTTTCCTACAAACCTTAAGTGAGGAAGATGGCAGAGTTCTCGCCACTGAACTTGTTCATAGACAGTTTCCTCTCTCTTTTTGTGCTTTGATTCAAACACAGAAGGTTACTGACTTATCTAATGTGAATTGGCAATAGTGGGTTAAACCGTCGCTTAAAGTCTGATACCGGTCAGCTGCCCAGCAGTATCGCAGACACAACGACACAAGTGAAAATACAGGTCCAGTCAGGCAGCTGGGTCAAAAGCAATTTGTTCAGAAGAGCACAGGCTCCCTCACCATTTCACATTATTTTGCCCCTTTTCATTTGATGACACCACACCTTTATAGAATACAGAATGGCCACTTGTTTCTCAATTGTGTAATCTCTTTAGGGTTATATAAATTTTGTATCATTTCAGTAGAGATTTCATCAATCTTGTGGCTGTTGATACTCGGTATCATGATGTATACCTTAGGATTGTAAAACTGCTTTGATTTTAAACCATGTTCTCCCTTGAACATTTAAGTGATCTTAATTTCCCCTTCAAAAACATCAAAAAAAAAACAACCACAGAACTGAGCAGACAAAAAAAAAAGAACCCCAAATTCTTCCTATTTCACAATAGAAATTTAACTCTTACATATGTACATTACTTACTCTAAGAAGGGATCCTTATTTTCTTGCTATTCCTTCTCCCTCTTCCTGCTTCATTCTGTTTGCAGCTAAGAACAGACCAAGTAACTCTCAAACTTTTGAGAGTTGAGCAAAATGTAGCAAAACAACTTCACTGTCACTGCTGTTCTGCATAAGGATTAGCTTTCCATTAGTACTCCTGTTAAGTGCTTGCATCTCATCTGCACAGTTCTCCATTCAAAAAACTGCCTTTGCCACTTGAAGAGACAAAACACCAGTGTAACCTTGTGCTGACATACGCAGTTAGCCCAAGGTCAGTCAAAGATAGGGAAGCAGCAGAAAGTAACAACCAAGAGAAATTATCTAAAGCTAAGGGAAGGTGGACCCTTAACTACTCAAGAGTGGCTTTTTTTTCATTGAAGTCTTGTTTCTGCTATACCTGCCTTCCTTAAACAGTCCATTCTTCCCAATTATTTTCTTTTTTTTCAAATGTAGCCTGAACTACCTGTCTGTTACATCCTCTAAAGGACAAATACCACTTTCAGGGATCCCTCCAAACCTCGTGTTCGAGTTTGAAGCAGCCAGTCATTAAATACTGACGATGGAAGTTTCTTCTTGGCTGAGATGCAGCACCTGGCATTGTCGAGTGACATGTCAAAACTAAACTAATTACATAGTTCCCGAAGGCATTCTGCAGATCACCAGCTGCCCACGAAAACTCTAGCTACATGTTTGAATATGTAACCATTCTGATCTTAAAAAAAAATGTGTTCTAGAACTTGATACAGTGATTTGAAACTGTCTGAAAAGTTGACACAGAGAAAAAAAGATAGAAAAGCATCACATTTACAAAGTGCTTTTGAAAAAGATGTGGTAAGTCAAGCATCAGGATAGTGCGTTTAATCTTCACAAGTGGATTTTCTGATGTTAAATGCTTCTAACAGAACTCTGGCACTGACCTGAATCTCCTAGTCAAGCCAACAGCAGAATTTTGTGCCAAAATTGCTAGGTTAGGATACATAGGATACATGCGATGTAAAGGACCTAACTTCAGTCCGCCTTTTAGGCACTTAGTAAAAGGAGCTCTCCTAAAATAAGCCTGTCCGGAAACACGTCAGTGTCGTGTAATAGAATCATTTACCAGATAATCTACAGTAAAACTAAAAAGTGGGGACAACACAACATAAGATCACAAGTTTTTTGATCAGTCAGTACTGACTGATGGAAAGCTGTGGAAAGCCACAGACATGCTCTCCTTTACTTCACAGGAAACATTTTTACATGCCTATGTTAAATCTAAGTTAAAAGGGTTACTGCAAGAACTCCAACTGTCTAGATAGGATTAGGCAACTAATCTCTCAGTTATCCACACAGAACAGTGAGAGTGTACTAAACCTCTCCTCACAGGAACCCCATAAATTGACATATGCTTAGAAATAGCACTTTGATGACCCTGTGAAAAAGTTCGGAGGGTAAAACTTCCCATGACCATAGTCTAAATAGTCTAAATTAAGTCTAATAGTCTAAATTAACAGACTTTCAACAGGGTCCATCAGAAAGCAAATCACAAGTACTGTGGAGGGCTCCCAAGTATGTATCACTGAGTGCCTTTCCTTCCCATTAGGGAAGTTTTGTTGCAGACCTCTGCCTTCTATCGCCAAAAGCAGAGAATTAGTTCAAATTTTCTTCCAAACCTAAGTTCATGATGCAGAGAACAGCCTCCTCTTGTTTGGCTGCAACAAGCCTATCAGAGGAGTAAAAGTGACATTTATCTCAACGCAGGTCTTGGCTGCAGTTCTAGTTAGCATATAGGGTTTGGTAATCAATCCTGCATTTTTAAGTATGGAGAGGCCTGACTTCTTTTCTGGTTTAATTAAAAGGCAACTGGAGATTTCTTTCCAAAGAATAAATAGAACGCTAGGTCAGGCAACAGTCATTTATTTATTGACTTAAACAAGCAAAAGGTATCCTTGGACATAACGGTCACCACTTGAGCAATACAAATCAACGCTACTGAAGCACAGGGAACATCTTTTCTCTCACCCCTCCCATCCCAGAAGTAACAACAGAAATACCAGGGCCCCTAAAGAAAAGAGAAGGAGAAAAATTATAACAGGTGCTTAGAATGAGTGTCAGAGTTGAAACATGGACACTAAAAAATCATTAGCTAATCTACCGTATCACCACAATCACCTCAAAAACAACTTTCATTGTTCCATTTCTACCAGGTACCAAATACATAGCACTGTTTAACAGTGGTTTCAATGTATTAACAACTGTCCTCAGCTGAAGCAGAACAGCAATTACTATTTATATTAAGACTAAGGCTGCAGATAGAAAGAAAGGTAGGTTTCCACAGAGTATGATGCAAGCTGATGAAAACAGAGTGGGGCAGAAACAAAGCTACTTTAAGTTACAGTAAGTCTCTATCAATCAAGCAATTCATTCTGTATTGATAGCTCACTACAGACACAATATCCTGACAGAGTACGGCATCTCTACTCACCCTGTGACAGCGTATCTGAAGATTCTATCTATGAAGAATGTACCTATACATCCCTTAAGTTGTGGGCCACTGACAATCCCAGCCTGCTACTCCTGCGTGGGTGCTTTTTAACCAGTCATCAGCAAATGAAGCAAACAGACTGCATGCAAAACGATTGTCTTTTAGTCTTCCTTGTAACAGCTGAAAATATGAGTAAGGCATTCCTCAGACTTAGAGAAAACATTAGGAGGCTGTAGTTTTGCAGGCAAGGAGACTTTTTATTTTAATCCATTAAAAGAACCCAAAATAGTCAGCAGGTGGCCACATCTATCCGTATTTCGTTAAAATCACATAAACCCTAAGTACAAAAGCACCACTGATTATTGCTCTAGAAAAACTGCATGAAAAATTCAAATACGCACAGTAAAAACATCACCATATGCACAAGACTTAAAATTTCTTAAAGCAAGTGTATGGAATGCTGATCCAATTTTACACATACCTTGCAATATTGAGTTGATATTTATATTACTTGGCAACATTGGGATTTTCTAAAAGCACTGTTATGAGAAGGGAAATGTTCATATACAGTTTAATATGTCAACTATCATAGTCCTAAAAAAATTAGCATTTACAAAATACTTGATAAAAATATCTTTTAAAAGTTGTCCAAGAGGTACATAAAATCAACCCAAAATTTTCATGATATTTTATTCATTCTTGTCACCTACAGATTCAGTTTTCTGAGCCTGTGGAGAAGAAAGAAAGAAATTAATTACTACAGTAAATTGCCATTACGCACCTAGAGCCCCACTCTACCCTTAGTCCTTCGATTCCTTACTTGCAACAGGTCTGTTTCAAACCTATGTCCATATTACATTTACACAAACAGAACAGGTACATTCACACACAGTTTCTTAAATTATTGGTCCCAGCTTGTCAAAAGCAATACAAGCCTTACCTGGCAGCTTCCATTGTTCATACTGAAAAGCACCACACTACTATCTGTTCCTATTCACTGCACACATGCTGAATGCTCTACCGTACCCTTAACTTTCACTGTTTCAATCTGCCCTTTTACTGACAGTGTGCTGGGTGGGGCACCTCTGGATGTTGAAACACTAACAGTTGAGCGAGAGATGCGAATCTGCAATAACATTATGGGCAATAAAAAGAAACATTATGAACATGCTATCAATGTCTGAAAGGCTGAATAATTAAAAAACACTGATTCAATCAGCAGGAGGTATGTGTGGAAAGTACCTCTTCAGCTTTATTTTCACCATTTTCAGATGGTGTAGTACCTTCCTTTGCAGCTTCTTGCTTTTCATCCTTCTTCCCTTTAGCACCTTTGTTGGCCTTTGTTCCAGGCTCCTTCTAACAGAAAATTAAAAACATAGGCATAGACATTGTATGAGTAGCCAGCACCCTAAATCTTTATCAAAAAACCTTCATATGATCTAAAACCCCTATCTTGGCAAGCTGCAAGTGCCAGACTGAAACAGAAAACCAACTAAAGACTACCTGGAAAAGTATTATCTACAAAAGTTACAGAGACTCTCAACATTTCTAGAAAATGCTGGTGTTTGCCTCTTTATTGTTTCCACTGATTTACACAGATACAATACCCCCTCAGACTATTTTGGTAGAGCTGAGCTGTATTATACAGAGGTATATGCAAGATAACTGTAAGAACAAATCCAATTACGGTATATTGAAAGCTTACGCAGCCAAGCACAAACAAAAGACTGTTTGTGTAACAGCACTATACTTTTGATTAACATGAAATATTAAACTAGATTTTAAAAATTAAGTATTTTTGTTGTCTGTCCCTTTGTTAGTTTGGTAACATCTGTGATGTTCATTCCATGACAATGAAAGAACCAATCAACACACTAGGGAGGCAAATACTGATAAAATTCCACCTGCAGCAACACAAAGCAGAGAATTTATCAAAAGGAACTATTCTAATAGCTACAGTTTAATTTGGAGATTTGCTCTTAAACAAATCATCTGTTCAAGTCAATTTTTTCTTTGCAATCCTTGTTCTACGTATATATTTGTATTCATGATCAAAGGCCAGCAGACACACAGGTTAAGGATTTTAAGTGCAATGGAATAAAAATTTAAATGGTATTTAACTGAGTATTTTATGACAGTATTTAAAGTAGTTCTGACAAACACTGTGGAGAACTTCCATGTGATCATTCGCTCTAAATTCTCCATGCGAAATGGCAATAGTAGCTGTGAACAGGGATATTACAGTCAGACTCCCTTCACTAAGGACCTTTCCCCAGCCATCCCCATACAGGACTGGGGCAGTGAGGAGGGAGTGCCGGTAATCCTAGTTCCCAGGCAGCCTGAATTACGCCTTTCACCCTTCAGCTTCAGTGTTACACAGCAGCTGTCCTGCTTAACTGGGAAGCTTACTGGTGGTGTGAGTATCGTCCTAATTCTTCACCTATGAAAGAACATGCTAAGGATTTGACTTAGTAAATGCATACTTTACAAGCTTTTAACATAAAAAATTATTTCAAATCCACACCATTTTTCATTGTTTACTAGCAGGTTCAAAGTACACAGTGCTGTTTTCTGTTTAGAAGACCAAGGTTAATATACTCCCTAAAACGTGATCCAGTTGAGTTTCAAAAAAAGCATATTACTGTATTAAAAAGTTACTTAGAATAATGTCATAAAGGATTTGAGTTGCCCGAAATAAGCTTCAAATGTCTCTCATGTAGCTTAGATTGACTCTGTAACACCAAGCTCATTTCACAACCTGTGCATGAAGCTGTAGAAGCTAACATATCCCGCTCTTTGTTAACACCCTTGTAAGAGGGGAGCAGGATGGACTCAGCCAGGACTTTACTGGTGATTTCATGAAGTGTTCGAAGTCATACAATTTTACTTTCACACACAGACTTCGTATCCTGATACTTGTCCAACTGAAATACCAATAAAAGGACTTGAAAAATGTGAGGAGTGCTAGACTCAGTTTCCACGTGGTTTTTTTTTCCCCCCTGATAAAGTAATTGCTCTTGTTTCACATTCCCCTTGGGCACAAATAAATCTACAGTTTCTGAAGTGCGTGATTTATATGCAGAAATCCTGAAAAGGTATTTCAGACACTAATAAGATTTTAATTTGACTGAACTGGCCTAGAAAACCCAAACCATTCAATTTAAATATATTTAATTTCACCTTTAATTATAACTGTGCATTCTCAGCAACAACCAGGCTTCAAGAACAGATAAGAATTTCTCACTATGAAATGAAGCACTGCCCCTCTAGACACAGGAACAGGATGGCACAGAGTAATCTCAAATCCTGTTGTAGAAAGTGCTGGGTATCAGATAAAGCTTACTCAGCCAAACCTGTACATTTCAGGAAAGGTGCAGGAAAGGTAAGGATCCTTATTAAACCAGGAATTCACTGCAAACTAACATGGTCTGCATATCAAACAGGCAAGACATTTTGTTTGGGCCAGTAATGAGGCCAGGAAGGGGTGGAACAGAAAGAAAAGAGGGATCTAATTTGGGGGGCTGTGTGTTTGTTTGTTTGTTGGGGATATGTGTGTCTGTGTGTGTGCACAGGGAGTTGTGAGCAGGGCAAGGGAACCCACGCCTCACAAAAGCTGTGAATTGAACCATGTGCCATGCAAAGAAGGAGTATACTTGCTTACTATTATTATACAATAATGCCAGCTAAAAAGAAGAGTATTTACCTTTGTGGTTTTCCTCGGTTTGGGTTCAGGTTTTGGTGGAGCAGGTTTCTATAAAACATTTTTAGTTGCACAATGTGTTAAGACATATTACCAGAAGCCAGCCAGCCACCTCCCACCCGACCTTCCACCCAGCCCAACACCTTCCCTTACTGCCTGCTCAGTAATACTCATCTAGAAAAATACTGAAAAACCTTAATGCACAAATGCACCTCATCACTGCACATACCCATTTTCATTATCTCAGCCAAAGCAATTTGGGGGTCATTGGAGATTAGCAGTAACTATTAAAAAAAAAAAAAAAAAGATACGTTCTAACGAGAAGAAGAACTAAAACCAAATACTAGTAGTGAAGTCAAATGAAGTCCTTGAAGGACAGCTCTTTCTCCTTCCCAGAGAAGTAGTAGCATTTCCACAACTAACACCAGCCTGCAAAACGATACAAAGTCAATACGGCACAGAACAGTGTTGCACTGAGGTGGGGAAATACATCTTTTGTCAGAACAACCTGAAACCTGAAACCAAGAAAACACAGATAACTTTAGCTCTGGAGTTCTTAAATATCCCTCAAAAAGAACGAAAATTGAAACAAGCAAAATATTACAAACCCATCTGGTCTGAGAAACCATATGTGCCTAGAAAAGTGTATACCAAGAGGTGTTATACATACTTACAGCTGACAATCTTGCTGATCGTCTTGTCGGCTAAAGAAAAAAAAGGAGAAAACATTTTTATAGGCTTACAGCAAACAGCACCAAAAGCATACTAGTCATTTCATGGTGGCAGCGTAAAATATGCCTCTACCAAAATACACCTCTATTGCTGAACTAAACACATCTTCCTCACCTTGGACAAGCAAAAATTTTGAAGGGACTAAGTTATGCAATAATTAGTAACAAAAATTGACAGGAATTATAATGTCTAAATCTAATCCCTCCCCAATTTTACAAGTATTTCTGAGTCCCTTGCTGCTCTATGAAAGGTTCACAAATACAGCAAACTTGATTACCTGTGCACAGGACACTGAACCTTCCTCATACTTAGAACGATGTTCCTATAATCTTGCAGATGCTACTTATAATAGGAGGTTAAAAATACCACCTGATTAACAGCAGAATAAAGTTAACATCCTTCCCTAGAGGATATCAGAGCACTCAAATTTCAAAACATGAAACTAAATCCTTCCACTTCCTCAGTTCCCCACACAGTCAATCCAAGAGTCCAGGTGCACAAAGACAGCAGCAGGAGAAGAGGAAAAAATTATTTCTTCTACTTAAACACAATTCTCAAAAGGAAAGAATAAAGTCAGATATTCTGCTTACTTACACCTCTTTTTTATCACTTCTACACACCTTATTAAATTCTATCTCACTCTGATCTTTGTCATAAATTTATTACTGAACATAAGTCTTAGATATAGATGTAAGTTAATTAGCTGGTTCACAGTATTTATTGCATTCATTAGAACAGTTGAACCCACGATCCCGTTACACTGCATAGTTATCAGAGAACTTTGAACTATGTCATAGAACTGGAAACATACTTGTAACCAAAATAAAAGGACAACTGAACCACAACAAATATCCTATATAACACAACTTAAAAAGTGAATCAATAATATATTCTTAAGTCCAGCTACAAAAAACACGGCCCCACACAGCTTGCCACAGGAAAAGGCTGTTGTTAGTATCTGAGTTATGCAATAATTTGTATCCATTGGAGCCACTTATTCTTAGTGGAAAGCAGTAGTGAGTAGTTCAGATCTGTACCCAGCAAAACAGAAGTCTTGTCAAAAAACACCTGAAGATATTTTCAGCTATCAAATATTCATGCGTCATTAACAACACCAACGTAAACCTCTCTTTCCTTGGCAATTTAGAGTATCAACTGCTTTTTAAGCAGCCTAGCACTATTTCACAACAGATTAAAGCATTTCACTTGGTCAAGTAACTCAAGAACTCCTAGCTCAAGTTATCTCCTTTCACAAATTTGCTTTCTTAACTGATTTCTATCTCTCAGCATCTGGGCATTGGAATGTTTTGTTAGCACCTACTTTCTAAAGGATAATATAATGTTTTAGACAAATTATAATTCTGTCCCATATTCCCCAACTGTTCCTGTTCCATGACTAGTTTCATGGAAGGCTTGTATTGAAATAAGAACGCCAGCATAAACCCTCAGTTCTTTAAAAATGTCTGACGGTTAAGTCATTATAATTCCCATCTAGAATTTGTATGTATTTTGTGTTATCTCATTATAAGGAGCGAACTGCAGTCAAGTCAGCAAAGGTCACATTTTAATGTGTTTTTGGAACCTTTGTCCTCTTCCAACCAGCTATACTAACCCTGAAACTACCAGCTTGCCCAATAGCCTATTTGGTACTGGCCCACCAGCAAACATCTACAGAGTCTCTGAAACCCAGCAGACACAGAACAACACTTTCCATTTTCCTACTGTGCCAGCTCCCACCAATCTAAAGTTGTGAACTTTCCAACCTGGACATAACCACATTATGTGTTTAAAAGTCCCCAAGGGTAATTTTCTCCATAAATTTGTCTAATAACCTAGCAAACCCATTTACACTTTCAGTTTCCATAACATCCTGTGGCAGTGAAGTCCCTAATAGCATCATGGATTTTGTCGAAAAGAAAAACTTTCCCCCTCAGTTGGTCTTTCCTTTAAACTTCCTGTCTCTTACTTTCACTAGACTCCTCCTGTTTTCTGTTTATGTAAGTAGTAATTCCCTAACTCCTTTCTCTGTGTTACTGATGATTTCATCATGCCTCTGTAACGTAAAAAGTCAAGAATCCTAGAAAATCTGTGTTGTTTGGGGTTTCAGTTTTTTGATGGGTTGATTTTGTTGGTTTGGTTTTAAATCTGCTCTGCATCCTCTGCCCCATTATACTGTGTATCATTTTCATTTTATCATGGCCTTTTAAGGAAGAGTCAGGAGAACTTCACTTAGTCCCACAAGTGGGAACACAACAAATTAATCTTGTACTCTGTCCTCTAGTATTTTTTCCTATATTCTAGTTACCTTTTGTTTAGAAGAACTGACATTTTCTAGTAACTATTCACTGTGATTTCACAAGCTCTCCCCTGATTACAGCTGACCATTTGGTGACCATTACTGTCTTCCCCTCCTCACTGTGTATTAATTTGCATTTCTCCATACTGAATTTCTGTTGATATTTTATCACTAGTTATCAGCGACATAAACAGCCTTCAAAGTCTCTCTCACCTCTGACTACCTTGAGCAAACCACCTCAGCAAACTTTGTCATTTCTCCAGCACCTCTTCTCCTAGATCACCAACGAATATATTCAGCAGCACAAGTTCAAACACAAATTCTTTCAATACACCACTAATAATTTCCCTCTAATACAAGAATTAACTACTTTTTCCCTACTCTCCTCTCCTATCTTTATCTGCTAAGAGCCATTAGGAAGATCTTCGCTTCAATCCATGCTAACTTAGTTTTCTTTAAGAATCTGCTTGGGGAGCCTTATCAAAAAGTGTCCTTTACATCAAAGCAAACTGTATCAACTGGTGTGCTATCATTCTTACACCTGTTGACCTCTACAGAGAGCTCACCTGCCTGAAGTATGATTTCTCTGCAAAATCCCTGTCAACTCTCTCATTATACATTTGTCCACATATAGGGTTTTTTTTTTTGTTTGGGTTTTTTTTCAACTACTTTTGCAAGTTAGACACACAGTTTTTATTTTTCTGAATCCCTTATCTAAAGTCCTGAGAGCATTTCATCAGTTACTCTGGTACTGAGGCCAATGCAAGCAGTAAACTACATACTGCACTTAACAGTTTGACAGTGGCCAGTGAATACTGTCTAGTTCTCACTCGCATTCTATTAAACAACGCTCTCCAGACTCAACATTCATGAGAAAAGGCTCCACTGTGAGAACCTCTGTAAGAATTCTCTATAGCAGGAGTTCTATTACTGTTTTTCAGCTTCGCATTTGCTATGCTGGAGGGTCTGCACCCTTCCTCATGATTTTCCATCAATACAAACATCACCCTTCAAAAACAGTAAGTTTCTCTTGTTTTACTATTAAGCCATTCTGTTGGGTTTGAAAACATTGAACTTTTTAGCTGCTCCTGTTGATAGGCTCTCATTTTTAATAAAATTCCCTTTCTTGATATCAAATCTTAACCATAGCTGACTTTATCTGCAGTTACATTCCTGCAGGGATAATGAACTTGAGTATGTTATGGTCATAATTACAGACTAGTTCTCTGCCAACTGTCTTTTTAACCAACTCCTACATACTACTGAGGACCAAATAAAGAGCTGATTATCCTTCTATTGGTCCTTTGGTTTGTTCCTCCAGGAAGCAAGTATTTATAGTTTTCACTTTTTTGTCTTTGTAATGCCATCCCATGCCTTTCACCAAATCTCTGAAGGGTAACCGAAATCTCCATCAGCACTATTTGTGTTCTCAAGAGCCTCTCTGATCTCCCTTAACATCCCATTGCCAGTTTTATGATTGTGGTCAGATGACACCTGGCACGACTTCTATGCTATATACTTCCCATTTACACATAGCTTTGCAATCCATAAAGAATTCTGCTGTACTTACTGATAAAAATAATCAAGAGAAATATTAAAAGACACATAACAGAAAGCCATTCTACCACTAATGAAACTTAGCTCTCAACCCTGTATAATTGTGCCTTGGTGTCATAGTGTCCCTGCAAGTTTCTTGGTTGCCCATTACATCACCGTCCTCATTTAAAGCCAGATAGTCCAAATTGCCCACATTTAGATTTGTAGCTTTTGTATTTTGCCTTGACTGGCTGTTTTCATAGGCATGAATTAATCAGGTCTTTATTTCTCAAAACC